>NC_135531.1:169931826-170231826 GCF_045843805.1 Urocitellus parryii | reverse complement strand
TACTACAGAGCAATAGTAAAAAAAAATGGAATGGTATTGGCTCCAAAATATGCTTGTACACCATTGATACAGAATAGAAGACACAGAGATAAAACCACATAAATACAGTTATCTCATCCTAGACAAAGTCACCAAAAACATACATTGAAGAAAAGATAGCTTCTTCAACAAATGATGCTGGGAAAACTCGAAGTCTATATGCAGCAAAATGAAATTAAGCTCCTATCTCTCACCATGCATAAAATATAACTTAAAGTGGATCAAGGACGTAGGAATTAAACCAGAGATCCTGCGCCTAATAGAAGAAAAAGTAGGCCCAAATCTCTACCACATTGGACTAGGCCCTGACTTCCTTAACAAGATTCCTATATTGTAAGAAATAAAATTTTAAAAATCAATAAATGGGATGGATTCAAACTAAAAAGCTTTTTCTTAGCGAAAGAAACAATCAGTGAGGCAATGAGAGAGCCTACAAAGGGGAGCAAATTTTTACTACATGCACATCAGATAGAGCACTAATCTCTAGGATATATAAAAAACCTTGACTTTTAATGTGAGCATGTTCAGCTTTCAATTATCCATAGCAATTCTTCAGCTGCATTGTATAAGTTCTGGCACGTTTTGACACCAGGATTTTCAAGCATCTCAATTTTCTCATTTCTGTTTGGATCTCTACTGTATTTTTTTTTTCACATATTATTCAGGAATATGTTGCCTAATTTTCACATTTTTATAATTGCCTCAAATTTCTATTACTAGCTTCTAATTTCATCCCATTGTTGTCAGAGAACATAATTTGTATTATTTCTATGCTTTAAATGTATTGAGGTTTGATCTGTGCTTTAGCATATGTTCTAACCTTAGTAATGCTCCATGTGCACTTAAGAAAAAATGGATATTCTACTGTTATGTGGTTTTTCTGTTATTTAGATATTTTTTTTGTGTGTGTGTGTAGTACTAGGGATTAAACCCAGGGCCTCATTCATGCTAGGAAAGCATTTTACCCCTGAGTCACATCTGCAGCTGTGTTTTTTTTAAACCTTTGTTGAAGTGATATATTAAAGTCTCTACTATTGTTGAATTGTTTTTAGTTACCTTTATTTCTGTCAGTTTTACCTTATTAATTTTTCTGCTCTGTTTTTAGGCTCATATGTTTATGATTGTTATACATTCCTATAGAATTTATTATTTTATCATTTCAAATGTCTCTTTTTATCCCTACATTTTTTAAATTTTTTAAATTTTGTCAGGTTAATACAATCACTCCTGCTTTATTATCACTACTAATTTGCACAATAACTTTTCCATTTTTACCCAAATTGTTTGTATATTGTTAATCTGAAGTGTGTCTGCTGTATTCAGTATACAATTGGATCTTGACTTTTTTCCAGTTTGACAATGTCTGCCATTTGATTGATTTATTTAATCCATTTACACTTAATAGTATTAACATATTTGGTTTTATATCTGCCATTGTACTTTTGGTTTTGTACATTTCTCTTGTCTTTTTGTTCATCTATTTCTCCTTTATAGTTTTAAGTAAATGTTTTTTATAGTAACACTTTAATTTGTGTGTATGTGTGTGGGTTCAGCTATACCTCAGAGATTACTCTAAGATTCACATTATGCATATTAAGTAGTGAGGAACTGTTTCAGTTATACCAAGTAAATTCCAGTGAGATATAGAAATATTATTCTGCTCCTTTTTCTATTATAGAATTGTTATACATGAGTCTATAATTGTTACAAATCAAATAACACATATTATACTTTATAATTTTTTGTTTTTTTAAAGAATCTAAGGGAAGTAAAGGAGAACAACTATATATTTATTGTTTTGTTTTATTAGTCTTCTTTGTTCTGTGGACCTTATTTTCTCCATTTGTAGTCATTTCCTTAGTTTAATACACTACTGCTTCCTTCTATCTTCTTTGTATTCTTATTGTTAAAACATATTACTCTTCTATTACAGCCCCCTCTCACATGTATCTGAGCTACAGTAGTTATGCACCTCTGAACAGTACTTTAGACAACTGCACATATAATATGATCCCATAGATCATAATGGACCCCTTAATTCCTATCTTCTATAGTTGTAGCTGCCATAATATAACACATCACTGCTTTACTCATGAGTATGTGGTAATGCTGCTGCAAACTTACTATACTAAAAAGATATGAGTATATAGCACATTTAATTAATTATACAGTACATTTGATAATGACAATAAACAGCTATGCTACTGGCTTATGTATTTATTCTATTATACTTATTATTTTAGAATGTAATTCCTCTACTTATAAAAAAAAAATGTTCTCTGTGAAATAATACACCATGCTTTGCCAGCAGGAGCTTTGTACTTTTCATGTTCATCTCATCTCCTGATTGCATGAAGAGACCACCTGAAGTGTTTTAATGTTACCATGACGCAATTCTCAGATGTATCCCACTGTTAAGTGACGTGTGACTGTGTATGTAGATGTATATGTCATAGGGACTTAGAACCAGAGCCAAGGCAATGTCTGAGGAAGAGCCACTCTCCCCAGTGATAAATCGGAGAAAAAAAAAGGGAACATCCATCTCTTGTTTGCATTTATCTGAATCTTAGCTTCTCCAACAGGTAGCTTGGACAGGATAAGAAAGGCCAATGTTTTGTGTCTCCAGGGAACTTAGTCCTCTGACTCATAGATGGCAGGAAAAGGAACCCTTTGTTCTTCACTCTATTCCAGCAGAGTGATCCTGAGCTTAAGTGGGAGGGATTAGTTGAAATACCTCAGACTCACAGTTCTTACTGTATTTCAGTAATTTTCTTCAGTAAAAGTTTCCTAATTTAGGCTAGGCAAGGTGGCATTTGCCTGTAAACCCAGTAACTCTGGAAGCTGAAGCAGGAGTATCACAAGTTCAAAGCCAGTCTCAGCAACTTAGTGAGGAGCCAAGCAACTTAGGGAGACCCTTTCTCAAAATAAAACACACAAAAGGCTGAGGATGTGGCTCAGTGGTTGAGCATTACTTGGTTAGATCCTTGGTACAAAAAGAAAAAAAAATCTTCATTTGCTTTATAGTCATTTCAGAGATGTTAAGTTGTAAAGGTGGGTTTAATTTAGCATGTTAGACCATTTCTCTGAAGCAGCTTGATCTGCCATCATGGAAGTAGAATTCTGCATGCCTTCTGCTTTTAAAACTTAAGAATTTGGAGTTCTATTTAGGACAAGAAAGTATATTATAAGACTTTTTTTAAAATTTACTAAAAGCAAAAGAATTAAGTAATTCTAGTGGTTTTTTTCTTCCATTTCCTAGTATCAGTTCTCCTAAAAAATATACTTTGCATTTCCCTCTAGTCTCTAGGTCAGGACACAGTTGATTAAAGCCTTGTTGATGTGGCACTCAAGTAAAATCCAATAGGCTAGGCTTCCCCCTATTTCATAATTTTTTAAATATTCTGAAAAAATTTCCCTGTAATACTTATATGTTATGTATCATGCACATCAGAATATGTTGTCAGCTCCAATTTTTAATTACTATTCTAATTTCTTTTCATTCTAAATCCTAGTATGAAGCTCCTTCCACCACCTGCTTCTTCATAATGGGATGGAAGGGAGTAGGAAAAGAGAGAAGGCCTGTTAATTTCAGACACTCAGGAACATGCTGCATACAAGATGCAGTGTCTGCTATATGGGGTCATTGGGATAAGGTAATCAGGGGATAACATCAACTATTTATCTCAACTAGTTTTACATATGAACTGTAAACTCAACACATAGGCACAGAATCACATTTAAGTGTCCCTGTTCTGCTGAAATATCATAGCTTTTGGTCTAAGTTCTACTATAAACCACTAAATATTTGTATTTCACTTCTCTAAATTAGAATTTCATGTAGTGCAATTTTCTTTCCACTTGCTATAGAATACCAGAAGTGTTATTTAAAATGCCAATTCTAGCATCTAGGCCAAACCTTTCAAATATTTATCATTAGGGGATGGGAGCAATAGGATGCATTTGTAATGAACCCTCTGGGCAAACTAACATTGAGAAGCACTTTCTGTACTTGGTTTGCTTCGAGAGGTTCAATGACATACTTTGGGAGGAGGCAACACTGTGTGACAGAAAGAACATTGGGATGAGATTCAGGAAGGGGCAGCATTGCCACTCAGGGGCTGACCATGGCTGAGCAACTTTCTCTTTCTGAGCATTGATGTCTCATTTATAAAATGAAAATAATATTTCAGTTCACATCTGTGAGCTGATATGAATTTGAAATGAGACAGAACAATTAAGCTTTGTAAAATGAGACACCCTTTACAAACACAGGAAACTTTAGATACAAGTTTTATTTAATCTTTGCAATGACTAAGATATATTTTATAGCATTATTGTTATATACAGTAAAAAAAGGTTTAGAAAATTATACTTCAGAATAAAACAAACCCAGTCTGAGAAAACTTGTTTGTATTTCATTTTAACAGGTAGCCCAGGAACTAGAATTGGGGTTTCTGTATCAAAATGTGTTCAAGAGCTTACATTCTGACAACCACCTTATATAAATTTTATGAGTCAGAATAAATTATGGGTGACTTGCAATGATTGATAATAAAGATATTAATTATATTTCCAAATCATAGCACCTGATTTTAGTCCCCAAAGAATAGAATTGTGATAGTCAGCTATATTTATCAAAATGACATCAAAGTCGCAATATATGGATTTACTTTTCACCTACTGAAATTTACAGGCTTTGATTAAGTCATGTAATAATACATGCAAGACATCCTGGAACTACTGTATATCAAAAGGACAACACTGCTGACAGTTTCCCCTTGAAACATCTGCAAGTTGCCAAATTCAAGAGAGCATATGTCTGGAAATGGAATCAAGGACACGCTGTTAATGGGTGAATTACTTATCTGCCAAAAGTTCGCCAGTTCCTATTAATATTCTGTTGCTATTAGGGGTCACCAGTTATTTTTATTTAAAGAGAAAGGGACATTTACATTAGCTAGCGGTTTTCTTACACAAAGTCTGACTAAAGCCCATGTTAAGAACTATCACAGTGAAAGCTACCATTGAGACTCCAGTGGAGGGTGATGGACATACGTATTTATAGACAGAACAAGTGTAAGTTTCAGGCAACCATAATCTTGTTTCTCCCACTTACGTTTTTTTCATCTAATTGATGCATGCACTACATTTTAAGTTGTAAAATTCTTACTTAGAAAGAGGCCATTGAAATTTTCCACCTAAGGGAAGCAAACCCAGATATCTTTAGGATAATTGCCAAGGGTAAATAAACAGATTAATATACCAGGAAAACATGAACTCCTGTCCTGTGATCCCCAATTTACCTGATCTTCTCATTTAATGAATAGGGTAAAAACAGAGACCCATTAAAAATTGTGCAACTTTTTAGTACAGAGCCTCATTTCAACCCAATTGTACTGACATATTCAATTTGGGTTTGATTTATATGCAAAGCTAATGATATTTTAATATGCCTGAAATAACTTGCATATTTCTTACACTCAAATTTGCAAGATAGACGATTTACCTATTTTATTTTCAAGCATTCAGTTTGTGACTTTGGCTGATTTCAATATCTTGCCATAATAATTATTTAACATCTTTAACTTCTTTTTGAGTGCTCAATTTACATTACTAGTTGACAATATTTTTTCTCAACTATGATTATTGTGATAAGCTATATTTTATATCTATATATATACTTATTTTCAAGAAGAAATATAGATTTACAAAACTGTGCACTTAAATTGTTTTCTGCTATATCTAAGGCCTACATGGCCAATATATCATTTTTCCTGTGACTTACTTCTCTAAAAGTTAACCAAATTATTTCTTTAGCAACACAGTGCCTAATGGATTATTAACTAACTAAATTGTGAGATTTTATATAAATGAATTCTTGAACAGCAACTAGGGTTCCAGATGGCTGGAATGTTTAATAGGCAATATGGGAAAATGTTGTAGGTGAGGAGAGCTGCCTCAAAAAATATGAAACAACTTTTAAAGCTTTCTGACATTCTGGCAATGCTGCTCAAATACTGCAAAATGCTTTTATATGTTAAATACCATTGAGAAATGGTAAAACTCATAAACATATGTTCTCAACTTTAAGCAGGAGACACAACACACATAACTGCAAAGCCCTAAATAAGGTACAAATTTACAGCCAGATGCTATAAGGGCAGATAAAAATATGCTCTCAAAACGTTAATAGCCAGATCATTAAGAACACAGTCATCTTCTGTTCTCCTAGTGTATTACCTTAAATGATCATAAAGAAAACAGTTATTGTGGAAAAATATCTTACAAGTTAATATCAGGTAACTGACAAAGGAATGTAAAGTGGACAATTTAAGAATTTACTCTCATGACATCATTCTGTATATTGGAATACAAAAAAAACCAATACTACATATTTGTTAAACAGTAACCTAATACCATATTTTCTTTAAAGTATCTTCTTTTCATTAACATTTAATTGGAATGAATATTTATCATTTACTATTAATAAAAACATAGTACATGTGTCTTAAAAATTTATGTTATCACTGCATGACTTTCTAGCATAGGCAAAAATGATTATATTTTAATGGTGAATATCATTGTTGCCCCATGATCATATCAGATAGTATGTGAATATATCATGTTTTATATTTATCACCAGAATTCTTTTTAGTAACTATGATAGTATATACTAATGAATAATTGTTTGTTATGCAGCTTTTTAAAAGAACCCTATTTTGGTTTTCATTACTTAATTGATTGGCTTAAAATGATACAGAACTGATGATCACAAATATGTTTGTTTTTAGAAAGGAAAATTGGCATTAATGATAATAAAAAACAGACAAATTTGGGCCCACCATTTTAAACAAAATAAAATAAAATTGATAGCCAGCATACCATGAAATGTCTTAATACATTTTTTACACAACAAAATATGTTTCAAAAAAAGAAATATATATTTCAAAAGAAGAATGACTAGATCTTAACAAATAATAAGATGAAGAGAAGAAATGTAATGGAAATATTGAATGTGTTGAGTATTAAGTGCCTATGGAAATATTGGGCCATGGGTTGACATTCAAGAATAACAACTTTGGAGGAAAGTTATGGACAGAGATTGATTTGAAAAAACACCTTTTTAGAATAACAGCTAAAAGCTGGGTGTGTTGGTGCATGCCTGTAATTCCATCAGCTCAGGAGGCTGAGGCAGGAGGATCATGAATTCAAAGCCAGCCTCACCAAAAGCAAGGCATTAAGCAACTCAGTGAAACCCTGTTCTAAATAAAATACAAAATAGGGCTGGGCATGTGGCTTAGTGGATTAATGCCCCAGAGTTCAACCCCTGGTACCCCCTCAATATATATATATATATATATATATATATATATATATATATATATATATATATATAATGTATATATGTATGTATGTGTGTGTGTGTATGTGTATCTAAACCATGAGGTTTAATAGATAACCAAGGAAGAACATGCACAAAGGAGGAAGTACCAATGCTCTAACTTTTTCTACAGTTGTGGAACTCAACCTAGAATAGAAGATACTGATGAATGCAAGAACATTGCAAGGAAAATGATGATTTTAAACATTCACAAATTACTTAATTTTAAGAGGAGCTATGGATACAAATAACATGTGCTCTACAGGTTCTAGGGAGATGACATAGAAATTCATAAAGATTTCATCCAACTCTAGTAAACTTCTGTCATTTGCTGAATAGATGGCTGACTTCTGTAGTGAAATTTTAATGGAATTAGAGTAACAAAATGCAGATATCAAAAATTTATTTAGAGAGCAGGTAGCTGAACAGTTATTTATTTCTAAGAGGATCATCATTATCAAAGACTCTCAAAATATTCCCAACATATAAAAAGTGACAGCTCTTTATATGTTCATGAAGTTCTTATCTTTATAGTAAACCTTAAGATGAAATATAACTACTTAATCATCAATGCATTCCTGAGACTAGTTTTGCCCTCAATAATGACGTGGATTGCTCAGTGAAGATATACGAGGAGATATGCACCAATAGAAACAGAATCAGCCATGATAAATAGAAAAAGTCAGGGTGACTTGCTTTCAGGGCAGACATCCTGCCTGTGCCCTGTACACATGGAGGTTACATGTATGTTTAAAAGAGAGATTTACAAAGTGAAAACTAAAATAACTTTCATAATATTAATAAAGGAACAGTAGTATTGAAGCCAGAAGATTCAATAAAGAGTAAACCCACCTACAGATAATATAGAATGTTTATGAACTTGCATCATTAATATATTGCCTAGAAAGAAATGAACCATATACTAATAGAATGACAAAGAAAAAAAACTATATACATACAGAATGAATACAAAATACTTCTATCATAAACTTACATAAAATGAATATGAACATACTTGATTATATGTAATATTTACCCATATATCCATATTTATGCAATTTGATAATCTGAAAAGTGAGATTTATATATTTACAAAACATGGTGCAAGATCTCATTAGAAAGCTTTTAAAAAATCAATAATTTTATCATATTGTTACCATTCTGTGAACAGTGGAATATAATCCTTTGCTACAACATGTATTTATATGACTTGGTTCTTGCCAAAACATGGAGAAGTAATCAATATCTCCATTCCTTGTTATAAGCTACTTGTCTTAGATTTGTTTTCTGTCTTCTCTAAGCTCACTGAACTTCAGATAAGCAGCAATCCATGTTCAACTGCACACAAAAAGAAAAACTCAAATGCAAGAAGCCTGATTACATGAACAATCTTTCTGAGCACAGCTGTCCCACTGGCCTACGTGAGCCAGATTGTAATGTGAGAGTGAAATTGATCAAATTCACCCATCTGATACAGCGAAACCCACCACTCAGTGTAACCAAGATGCCCTGATACAAAAGAGAAAAGAAAAATGCACTTCTATTGTATTTATATTGTGTTTGAGCCATCCTACTTTCTTACAGGAACTTATAATTGATGTTAACAATATTTGTCAAAGGAGTCAAAAATCACTGGGAAGATGTAGATCTTTTCGAGTTTAACAGACATGTCTACATAGTGTTTCCATCATGGTTGGTACCAGAAAGCATCTCAGGCTATCACATGTAATTCACTTCTATCGAGTTGATATCGGGACCATCTAAATTCTTTTATCTATACTACACTGTTCTCTAGTTTAAGCTGTACCACAACTCAAGGTTACACTCAAGTGTTTAATAAGAAAACTGCTACTTCAAAGTTTAACATTTTATATATCATAAAAATCATATGTGTCTATAACAAAACTGTCAAAGGATAAAATATTTAAAAAAGCATTTAGACTAACAGACATTTTGATGCATTTATACTTTAAATAGATTGAGATTTCATCTAAGTGGGAAGACAATGGACTGCAAATTAGACCTTTAAAAATTATCTGCTAGGGTGAACATACAAATAAACTAAAATATTTTAGTTAATGATTAAATTAAATAAGTTTTAATCATCAGTTAGGTGCTTGGAATCATGAGCCAGGAAGACACTTTGCATTCTGTGCTGGCATTTAGCAAATACCTTTGAAGTGTTTGTTTTATTTCATTTTGTTCTCAAAAAGCATCTCTGCACTAAAGTTATTGTTAAATTTATTTTCCAGGTGAGAAAACTCTAGCAAAGAGGGCTGGATTACTGGCTGGAAGTCACCATCCGGAGACACCTTCATCACACCTGCTTCATACTTAGACTGTGAACAAGACTCTCAAACCACTGAACCTACTGGACAAAAAGCTGAGTAACCTCTTAGGACTGGAAAGAATTTTTGAATCCATAAACATTTTTTCCCGTGTAAATATAATATCATAAAAAATTAAGTTTTATAGAAATTGAGATTTAGCTCATTCCCGAGAAATGTTAACAAAGCTTGAATTTAATTCCAGCTCTGGTGCTTACTAGCTGTGTGACCTGAGGCAACAACCTTCTTAAGTTCCAGTTTTCCTATTTGTAAAATAGAAATATTAATTTTGGCAACTTGTCAAGACTGATTAGTAAGAAAGAGAATCTCTGATGAGGCCAATAATGAGTAAGGAGAATAATCAGTAATGAAAATTCTCCCATCCAAGATAACACCAGGACCATATGTTATCACAGGAGAATTCTACCAAACATTTAAAGAATTATTACCAGTCCTTCTCAAACCTTTCCAAGAACCTGAAAGAAGAAAACACTTTCATACTTATTTTATGAGGAGAGTACTACCCCAATGTCAAAGCCAGACAATGAAACTACAAGAAAAAAAAAAAAAAATATATATATATATATATATATATATATATATATATATTATTCTATATATTATTCACAATACCCACAACATAAAATTAATATAAATACCCCTCAGTGGACAAATAGGCAAATAAAATGAGGTGTTTATGTACTCAATAGAAGGCTATTCAACCTTAAAATTAAAGTAACTTCTATCATTTTCAATAACATGATTGAATCTGAAGGACATTATATTAAGTAAAATAAGCCGGGCTGAAAAAGAAAAATACTGCATGCTATTATTTATATGAGGAATATCAAAACATTGAACTCATAGAAATAGAATATAAAATGTGGTTTCCATAACCTGGAATAGAGGGTGAGGGACCAGGAAGATGCTGGGCAAAGGGCACACAATATCAATTAGGAAGAATAAGTTCAAGAGACCTATCATACGACATGGTGAAAATAGTTAATAATTATATTCTTAAAAATTGCTATGGAAGTAGCCATATTCAGTGTTTTCACAGCAAAATATGATAAACATGTGAGGTAATGCATATGTTGTTTAGATTGAGTTAGCCCTTCTACCATGTAAACATTTTTCCAAACAACAAAACATATGTGAGCAATATATAGTTTTATGTGTCAATTAAATAAACCTTATTTATAGAAGAAGGAAAATGTAGTCAGATAAGCATATATTTCATTTTATTTGAAGTAACTGAAATTCAAAAAAAATTCTTTAGTTGTTAATCAAATACTTACAAATTTATCATTCATTATGTGTTTAGTAAATTTTGAACTTGATAATTAAAAAATATTAACAAATTTTATTAGTGATAATTCAGTGCATGGTTGTTATTAAATTAGGTCAACAAATCATTACTTCATATTATTAATTTTTTTATTGGTTGTTCACAACATTACAAAGCTCATGATATATCATCTTTCATACATTGGATTCAAGTGGGTTATGAACTCCCATTTTTACCCCAAATCCAAATTGCAGAATCACATGGGTTACACATCCACATTTTTACATAATGCCATATTAGTGACAGTTGTAATCTGCTACCTTTCCTATCCCCTACTATCCCCTCTCCCCACCCCTCCCATCTTCCCTCTCTACCTCATCTACTGTTGTTCAATTCTCTCCCTTGTTTTTCCCCGCTTTCCCCTCATAACCTCTTATATGTAATTTTGTGTAACAATGAGGGTCTCCTTCCATTTCCATACAATTTCCCTTCTCTCTCCCTTTCCCTCCCACCACTTGTCTCTGTTTAATGTTAATCTTTTCCTCATGCTCTTCCTCCCTGCTCTGTTCTTAGTTTCTCTCATTATATCAAAGAAGACATTTGGCATTTTTTTAAGGATTGTCTATCTTCACTTAGCATAATCTGCTCTAGTGCCATCCATTTCCCTGCAAATTCCATGATTTTGTCATTTTTTAGTGCTGCATAATCCTCCATTGTGTATAAATGCCACATTTTTTTTTATCCATTCATCTATTGAAGGGCATCTAGGTTGGTTCCACAATCTAGCTATTGTGAATTGTGCTGCTATGGTCGCCGGGTCGCGCGGGCGACAGCTGATGGATCTGGACCTCCCTGCCATGTGGTGGAGATTCATTCGTCTGGGGCAAACTGTCACCTCCAAAAATTCTACTAATTCCAGGCCGGTCTCTCTTCAGTGGAATTTTGCTAGAAATTTCTCAGCAGGTAGAATCTAAGCTTATCAATGCGTCTCTCTGACCCCGTTATTGAGGAGGTACTGAAAGCGCTGCCTCCCCGCCCACCGCCATGTTGGATCCCCCTTCATATTATTGATATTTATTAACTCTCTCCACTCTTTTTTCATGTGCCCCTAACACACTTCCTTTTTCCTCATGTGTTTAAAAGACATCGTTCTTCAGGAATATAAAGGTAGTGCAACATGGATATATTTATCAAAAAGCATGTCAACTGAGGTCATAGCTCACAAAAATGGAGCTAGATACTCCAAAAGATACAAGAGAAGGAATGGGATCCATTACCCACCAAATTCTTGCACTTATATTTGGGGAAAATGAACTAGCAGAAAAAGTATAATATATAAGAACTGTTTACATAAAGAGCAGAATATGTAAAGCAAATATAAATTCAGAGAAAGGGGTGGTTACTGAAGGGTAGAGGTTTTCCCTAAAACAGGGTGGACATGAGGAAATGGCTCATGGTTATCTCATTTATTAACCCTAAATTGTTTTCCTTAGAAGAGGTCATCATTATGAACATTTCCGTTCTATAACCAGTTTTGAATATTCAAAAGACATTTTAAAATAATCAAAATGTAGCATAAACTTAATAGGACCTGACTCTAAGTCTGTTACTGTTTTATTATAGAGTTCATATGCTTTTATTATTATACTGTGTAGCAGCCACAGTCCAGATAGAATAGAAACCAAAGCAGTTGCTATTTTTAAGTACAGGAAATTAGTCAAACTGATGATTGAAAATCACAGGTGCAAAAGAAGGAATTAAGATATACTAACTTCAAGAGGTAGCTAACTGCTAAATCTGAAGAACCATAGGGAAGAGGTGGGATTATCAGAAGGGAGCATTTTCAAGAAAGGACACCTAGACCTACTACCAGGACTCTGAGGAAAAGACACTACAAAGCTAATGTTAGCAATTCTGTAACTGGAAAGAGGAGTCTATGCACTTGGGCTCATAGGGACAGGGATGCTGCCTGATTGGCATGGCATTGCCACCAAGGCTGGTTCTAAGAATGGGAAGGAAGCTGGGAACTAAAAGCAATTTCAGCTTCCCCAGGGCTGGGGCAATGCTAATGCAAACAGATAAACAACAGGAAGGAGACATCCCATCTGCTTGCTTCTGCTTCCACACTTGTTCTAGTATTTCTACCTGCAGAACCTAGGGGGTCTGAAGTTGGCAAAGAAGAAACACTGTTGACAGAGTCCCATTAATAAGACCTGAAGGGTGAGTTGGTATCTTAGAAAAAATAGCTTAATAATTACCACATTATGTTTCAAGGTAAGGACCAAAATGTAAATATTTCATAATAATCATTCCACTATGAAATTGAAATCATTCCTGCATAATATTATTATATATAATTTAGCTTTGTTATTACTAAATTTGCATCTCTGTGGGAAAAAGAAAGAAAATCTTGAAAGGTGAGTGAATGTGATACAGTAATCACCAACTATTTAAAGAAGATTGCTGAAAGGATGAAAATATTTTACTTTCATTACAATTGTGTTTAGTGAAAGCAAAATTTTAATAGACAAATTAATGTAGATGAGAAAGAATTAAAGAGGAAAGTCTATCCATCTGTGTGTTAATGAATACGCACTACCTAACAAATGAGAAATAGTAAAGGGAGACTGAGTGGTGAACAATGACACTAATGAACAGTGGCCATGTAACTTTGTTCATGATTTTCCTATTTTTACACATGATGGAAAAAAAAATCCTTTGCTGCAATCAAGGCTTATTAGCTAGAATGTAGGCTCTTTTGGGGGACACTTTCATGTCCAGTCATGTAAGTATTGCTGGTAATTGGCCAGAAACATAAGTTCCTGACACACGGGCATCTCAAAGGGCAGCTCCTAGCACAGCATGGGGGCAGGGCAGTGACTCCAAATGTAATCCTGATCTCACAAGGACAACCTATTCACCTTGTTGCATTCTGTTCTCTAGAAGTTAGTCACTAAATCCAGCCTTCGCTCAAGGGAAGGGTATCAAATAAGGGCACACATACCAGAAAGTAGGAATCATTGGGGGCTATGACCAGGGCTGCCTACCACAGAGACTAAATACAGTACTTGCAAAAACAGGGTGATTTGTGCTCCATGCTCTGTTAGAGTCTACACACACACAAACAAAAATGTTGGCACCAATTTTTTTTTTTTAGGATTATGGAAGAACTGTGGAAGGAATCTGACATAACTTTGTTATGTACATACATGAATACACCACAGTGAATGTCAACATTGTGTACATTCACAAGATTTAGATCTTTTTTGTTTTTATTAGTTGCTCGTGACAATACAATGATCTTGACATATCATACATTGAATCAAATGGAGTATAATTTCTCATTTTTCCAAGTGTTCAGGTTGCAGAATCACATTGGTTATACAGCCATGTAGATCTTAATTAGAATAAGATATATTCCATGCTTATATAAATATATCAAAATAGTTTCTATTGAGGTGCAACTGGCAAAGATTTACCCCTATTCTGTAGGCTTTCTTTTCATACTCTTGATTATTTCCTTTCCTGTGAGAAGCTTTTTAGTTTCATAGCATCCCATTTATTGATTATTCATTTTACTTCTTGTACTTTAGGAGTCTTGTTGAGGAAGTCAGTTCCTAAGCTGACATGTTGGAGTGTAAAGACATACCTGTGGGCGAATACTTTCGGAGGAGACGAACAAAGAGCAGACACACAGGGCAGGTACAAACGGACAGAGGGATGGCGGACAGAGGGATGGCAGATAAAGGGATGCCTACCTCTCTCTGCCATCATCTTTATTATCCCAAAGAAGAAGAAAAATGTTTCATAACACCTGTTACCATGACTACTTCCAATTAGTATGTCTTTTACCCTAAGTCCTAGCTAACCAAGATAAGGTCCAGGTTAGAAGTAACATGGGTCTCCTACCTACCAAGGGCATATCCATGGAAACCAGATAGTGCCTGCATAGTTGGCTCCATAGCTCAGAGGGAGAAGCCTGGGCATCCTAGGTCTGGGAAACAGGGTAAACTTATGAAGGACAATGCTATGGCAGACAAGCATTCCGTGCTTTTGCACAGAAGTTTCACAGTTGCCAGGTATTACCTAGCAGCCAGGCATCTGTGTCTTTGCACAGAAAATTCCTAGACGCCAAGCATATCACAATCACAAAGTTTGTAGACTCCAATTCCAACACAGAATTCCTACATTGGAGTGTTGGCTCTACATTTTCTTCAGGTAGATACAAAGTTTCTGGTCTAATACCTAGGTCTTTGATTTACTTTGAGTTTTGTGCAGGGTGAGAAATGGCATTCAATTTCATTCTTCTAAGTGTGAATTTCCAGTTTTCCCAGAATCATTTGTTGAAGAGGCTATATTTTCTCCAATGTATGTTTTTGGTGCCTTTGGTATTTTTGTTGGTTTGTATTCTATTCTGTTCCATTGGCCGTTGCCTGTTTTGGTGTCAATATCTTGCTTTTGTTGTTGTTGTTGTTGTTATGATAGCTCAATAGTATAACTTAAGGTCAAGACTGGTATTGTGATGCATATTGCTTCACTTTTCTAAAGATTGTTTTGCTATTCTGGGCTTCTTATCTTTCTAAATGAGTTATGTGACTGCTTTTTCTATTTCTATAAGGAATATCATTGGAATTTTGATGGGAATTGCATTGAATTTGTACAACACTTTTGGTAGTATGGCCATTTTTTTAAAAAATATACATCATTGGCTTATTTTTATTAGTTGTACCATTCTAAAATTGTACCATCTCAAAGACAGATTACACTATGTGCAATAGACTATTAAAGAAAAAAAGTAAAAAGTGTTTATTATTTATTGTGGTACTAGGACTTGAACCTAGAGGTGCTCTACTACTGAGCTACATCCCCAGCTGTTTTCAAATTTTTATTTTGAGACAGAGTCTCACTAAATTTCCAAGGTTGACTTTCAACTTGTGAGGGTTCATAATACTAATAATACATTGTTGTGGGATAGAGGAGGTTGGACACCGAGGAATCAGCAGGAAGCAAGTTTATTGGCTGTAGCCAGGTTCAGAAGGGTGGCTATCACCACAGTCCATCAATCCCTCTGAACCCCAAGTTCAGAAAGTTTTAGAACTTTATACCCAGTATGTAGGGGGAAGGGCTCAAAGGCTCACAATCTGCAGAAATCCATATAACAGTAGGTTTTTTCTACTGTTCTAGGCAACAAATTCAGGCCAAGGATACTCTCAGAAAATCAGTGCCTAGGAAAGGGAGAGTTTTTTCCCCCTTTCTTGTCAGCTGGCTTTGAGATTTTGTTGTTGTTATTGTTTATTTGCTAAAAAAATATATATAAAAACACTTTTTAATCCCTGTGACTCAAAACCTGAGGCAAGAGCCAAAAAATGATTTGTATATATGATGTTTAAAAATAATGTTTAATGTTGTAGTTGCAACCCCCTCCTCCACAGAAAATCTTAATTAAACTTCTCCAGAGACCCTCAACATAACTGTTCTTAGACCCTCAGCAAAACTTCTGCAAAAGAATTTTCAGGAGGTATGCTTGTAGAGGCAGAGTCCAGAAGAAAGAGTAACCCAAGACTTTCACAGAGGCATTTGCATTGGCTGAGAAGTATGGCCATTTAGACAACAGGAATTCTGCCTATTCAAGAACATGAGGGGTCTTTCCATCTTGCAGTGTCTTTAATGTTATATCATTTTTTTTTGTAGAGGTCTTTCACCTTTTTTTGTTATATTGATTCCCAAGTATTTTATTTTTGCTCTTGTGAATGGGATTATATAATTTTCCTAATTTCTCTTTCAGTTGATTCATCATTGAAGTATATGATTTATGAGAATTAATTCTGCATCCTCCTACTCTGATGAATTCATTTATGAGTTCTAGAAGATTTTGGTGGAGTTTTATTGGAGGGTATTCTAAATATAGAATCACGTTATTGGTAAATGGAGATAATTTGACCTTTTTTTCTACTCATATCCTTTTCTTTCTTTTGCTTAATTGCTCTGGATAGATTTTCAAGGACTATGTTTAATTGAAGTGGTGAAAGTGGGCATCCCTGTCTTATTCATGTTTTTAGAAGAAATGCTTTCAGTTTTCCTCCATTTAGAATGACATTGGCCTAGGGTTTAACATATATAACCTTTACAATGTTGAAGTATGTTCTGTCTATTCCTACCTTTTCTAGTATTTTAATTGTAGTGAATTGTAATTTCATTTAGTTGTAATTTAATTGTAAATGAATGCTGTATTTTGTCAAATGCTTTTTCTGCATTTCTTGAGATAATTATGTGATTCTTTCCTGTAAGTATATTTATATGAAAGATTACATTTATTGATTTCTGTATGTTGAATGAACCTTAAATCCTTGAGATGAACGCACTTGATCATGGTGTACTATCTTTTAAATGGGATTTTGCCTATGATTTGCAAGTATTTTTTTGAGAATTTTTGCATCTATGTTCATCAGGGATATTGGTCTGAAGTTTTCTTTCCTTGATATGTATTTGTCTTGCTTTGGTATCAGGGTGATACTAGCTTTATAGAACACGTTTGTAAGGGTTCTGTCCTTTTCTATATTGTGAAATATTTTGAACAATATTGATGTTAGTTCTTCTTTAAAGGTATAGTAGAACTCTGTTGATAATACATCCGGCCCTAGGCTTTTCATTGTTGGTAGGATTTTGATGCTTCTTCAATTTATGACTTGAAATTGATTTGTTTAATTTTTCTATATCCTCCTGGTTTAATTTGGGTAAGTTATGTGTCACCAGGAATATCTCAATGTCTTTATGATTTTCAGAATAAAGAACTCAAAAAACTTAACACCAAAACAAAGAAAAAACTAAGCTAATCAATAAATGGGCAAAGTAACTTAACAGATATTTCACAGAAGAAATACAAATGGTCAACAAATATGTGAAAAAAATGTTCAACATCTCTAACACTTAGAGAAATGCAGGTTAAAAATTCACTGAGATTACATCTCCATTCAGAATAGAAATTATCAAATATAAGATAGTTGTAGCTTTGTGGATTAGTCTCTGTGTCCTCTATTCTGTACCATTGGTCCACCCGCCTGTTTTGGTACCACTACCATGCTGTTTTTGTTACTATTGCTCTGTAATACCTTATATTTGATAAAGGAGCTAAAAGTATGCAATGGAGGAAGAATAGCATCTTCAACAAATGGTGTTGGGAAAACTGGAAATCCATATGCAACACAATGAAACTGAATCCCCTCCTCTCGTCATGCACAAAAGTTAACTCAAAGTCGATCAAGGAACTAGATATCAAATCAGAGACTCTGTGTCTGATAGAAGAAAAAGTTGGCTCCGATCTACATATTGTGTGGTCGGGCTCCAAATTCCTTAGTAGGACACCCATAGCACAAGAGTTAATAACAAGAATCAACAAATGGGACTTACTTAAACTGAAAAGTTTTTTTTCTAATCAAGAGAAACAATAAGAGAGGTCAATAGGGAGCCTACATCATGGGAACAAATTTTTACTCCTCACACTTCAGATAGAGCCCTAATATCCAGAGTATACAAAGAACACAAAAAATTAGACAATAAGACAACAAATAACCCAATCAACAAATGGAAAAAGGACCTGAACAGACACTTATCAGAGGAGGACATACAATCAATCAACAAGTACATGAAAAAATGCTCACCATCTCTAGCAGTCAGAGAAATGCAAATCAAAACCACCCTAAGATACCATCTCACTCCAGTAAGATTGGCAGCCATTATAAAGTCAAACAACAACAAGTGCTGGCGAGGATGTGGGGAAAAGGGTACTCTTGTACATTGCTGGTGGGACTGCATATTGGTGCAACAACTATGGAAAGCAGTAAGGAAATTCCTCAAAAAACTTGAAATGGAACCACCATTTCACCAAGTTATCCCATTCCTTGGTTTACATCCACAGAATTTAAAATCAGAATACTACAAGGATGCAGCCACATTAATGTTTATAGCAGCTCAATTCACAGTAGCTAAGCTATGAAACCAAACTTGGTGCCCTGTAGCAGTGGAATTGATAGAGAAAATTTGATATATATATATCAAATTATATATATATATATATATATATATATATATATATATATAATGGAATATATATATATATATATATATATATATATATATAATGGAATATTACTTAACCATTAATAAGAATGATTTTCTGACTTTTGCCAGCAAATGTGTGGATCTGGAAACCATCATACTAAGTGAAATAAGCCAGTTCCCAAAACCCAAAGGTTTACTGTTTTGTCTGATATGTGAAAGCTCACCCACAATAGGAGCAGTGGGTCATATAAGTTCAGTAGATTAGACAATGGGAAATGGAGGGAATGAAGGGAGGATATGAAAAGTTCAATGTAGAGAAAAAATCAAAGTGATAGAGTGCCAGGGATCCCAGCAGCCTGCAGCAGGGCTCGGGAGATCCAGGCCAACTGATTCGCGTGGCCTGCCCTGCGGCTACAGAAGGCGTGGCGCCTCAGTGAAGCCATTAATTGGCAAGCAGGGAGGTTAGGGAAGGCCATTAGGTGGAATCCCACCAGCCAAGCCCACACGGACCCTTGGGCCGAGCACGGGTTCTCAGAAGGGGAAGGAAGCGGTACAGTCCCATCCCCCACAGCGGACACTCCACCGAGGCAGTCAGTGGCCACCATCCGGGAAAGCTGAAGGATACACCGCCACTCTCCTTCAGAGTGCAACTTCAAAACAGCGGACACTCCATCCAGGCAGTCAGCGGCCACCATCCGGGAAAGCTGAAGAATACACCACCACTCTCCAACAGCTTGCAACATCAAAACAGCCAGCAGCAGGACCCCGGAGATCCAGGCCAACTGATTCGCGCGGCCTGCCCCGCAGCTACAGAAGGCGTGGCGCCTCAGAGAAGCCATTAATTAGCAAGCAGGGAGGTTAGGGACTGCCATTAGGTGGAATCCCGCCAGCCAAGCCCACCACCCACGCCCGGAACAGGCCCAGCGACCTGCCAGCATTGTAGTCACGACACCCCAATTGGAATAGGGACAGAGCAGAGCCGCCTTCCACTCCCGGAACAGGCCCAGAGATCCGCCAGCGTGGTAGACACGTCACCCCAATTGGAATAGGGGCACAGCCGCCGCCCGCACCTGCAAGGGAGACTTTTCAAGTATACAAGAGCAACATAAATAAATAGGGGGTAAATTTCAAAACACAACAGTTGCACCAAGCAGAAAGAAACGCGAGCAGTATGAAAAGACAAGGAAAGAAAGGACCACAAGCAATGCAGGTCAACTCAACTTTAGAAGAGGTAATAGCTGCAACAGATGGAATATCAGATAAAGAGTTCAGGATATACATGCTTCAGATGATCTGGAGTCTCAAGGAAGACATGAGACAGCAAAATCAGACAATGAAAGATCACATTGACAAACAAATCCAGGAAGTAAAAGATCAATTTCACAGGGAGATAGAGGTAATAAAAAACAAACAAATTGAAATTCTAGAAATGCAGGAAACAATAAACCAACTTAAAAACTCAATTGAGAATACTACCAGCAGAGTAGATCACTTAGAAGAGAGAACATCAGACAATGAAGACAAAGTATTTCAACTGGAAAAGAACATAGACAGCTCAGCAAGTCTGCTAAGAAACCATGAGCAGAACATCCAAGAATTATGGGACAATATCAAAAGACCAAATTTAAGAGTCATTGGGATACAGGAAGGCACAGAGCTCCATTCCAAAGGAATAAACAGTCTATTCAGTGAAATAATACGAGAAAACTTCCCAGAATTGAAGATTGAGACAGAATCCCAAATCCTAGAAGCCTACAGGACGCCGAATGTGCAAAATCATAAGAGATCCACACCTAGACACATTATAATGAAGATGTCCAACATACAGAATAAGGAGAGAATTTTAAAAGCTGCAAGAGAAAGAAAGCAGATTACATTTAGGGGTAAACCAATCAGGATAACAGCTGATCTCTCAACACAGACTCTGAAAGCTAGAAGATCCTGGAATAACATATTTCAAACACTGAAAGACAATGGGCTCCAACCAAGAATCGTGTATCCGGCGAAATTAAGCTTCAGGTTAGAAGATGAAATTAAAACCTTCCACAATAAACAAAAGTTAAAAGAATTCGCAGCTAGAAAACCATCTCTTCAAAAAATCCTTGGCAAAACATTACAGGAAGAGGAAATGGAAAACAACATTGAAAACCAACAATGGGAGGTAGGACAGTAAAGGGGGGAAAGTAGTCAAAGAGGATAACAAATCAGGTTTAGTAACATCAATAAACAAATATGGATAGAAGAACAAACCATATCTCAATAATAACCCTAAATGTTAATGGCTTAAACTCACCAATTAAGAGACACAGGCTAGTAGAATGGATCAAAAAACAAGACCCAACAATATGCTGTCTACAGGAGACGCATTTGATAGGAAAAGATATACATAGACTGAAGGTGAAAGGTTGGGAAAAATCATATCACTCATATGGACCGCGGAAACAAGCAGGAGTGTCCATACTCATATCTAATAAAATAGATTTCAAGCCAAAGCTAATCAAAAGGGATATAGAAGGACACTTCATACTGCTCAAGGGAACCATACACCAACAAGACATAACAATCATAAATATATATGCCCCAAATAATGGTGCAGCTGTATTCATCAAGCAAACTCTTCTCAAGTTCAAGAGTCTAATAGACCAACATACAATAATCATGGGAGACTTCAACACACCTCTCTCACCACTGGACAGATCTTCCAAACAAAAGTTAAATAAGGAAACTATAGAACTCAATAACACAATTAACAACCTAGACTTAATTGACATATATAGACTATACCACCCAACATCAAGTAGCTACACTTTTTTCTCAGCAGCACATGGAACCTTCTCAAAAATAGACCATATACTATGTCACAGGGCAACTCTTAGACAATACAAAGGGGTAGAGATAATACCATGCATCTTATCTGATCATAATGGAATGAAACTGAAAATCAATGATAAAAGAAGAAAGGAAAAAGCAAGCATCACCTGGAGAATGAACAATAGGTTGCTGAGTGATCAATGGGTTTTAGAAGACATCAAGGAGGAAATTAAAAAATTCCTAGAGTTAAATGAAAACACAGACACAACATATCGGAATCTATGGGACACATTGAAAGCAGTTCTAAGAGGAAAATTCATTGCTTGGAGTTCATTCCTCAAAAAAAGAAAAAAACAACAAATAAATGATCTCATACTTCATCTCAAAATCCTAGAAAAAGAAGAGCAAAACAACAGCAAAAGAAGTAGAAGGCAAGAAATAATTAAAATCAGAGCTGAAATTAATGAAATTGAAACAAAAGAAACAATTGAAAAAATTGACAAAACTAAAAGCTGGTTCTTTGAAAAAATAAATAAAATTGACAGACCCTTAGCCATGCTAACGAAGAGAAGAAGAGAGAGAACCCAAATTACTAGCATACGGGATGAAAAAGGCAATATCACAACAGACACTTCAGAAATACAGAAGATAATCAGAAATTACTTTGAATCCTTATACTCCAATAAAATAGAAGATAGTGAAGGCATAGATAAATTCCTTGAGTCCTATGATCTGCCCAGATTGAGCCAGGAGGATATAGACAACCTAAACAGACCAATAACAATAGAGGAAATAGAAGAAACCATCAAAAGACTACCAACTAAGAAAAGCCCAGGACCGGATGGGTATACAGCAGAGTTTTACAAAACCTTTAAAGAGGAACTAACACCAATACTTTTCAAGCTATTTCAGGAAATAGAAAAAGAGGGAGAACTTCCAAATTCATTCTACGAGGCCAACATCACCCTGATTCCGAAACCAGACAAAGACACATCAAAGAAGGAAAACTACAGACCAATATCTCTAATGAACCTTGACGCAAAAATCCTCAATAAAATTCTGGCGAATCGGATTCAAATACATATCAAAAAAATTATACATCATGATCAAGTAGGATTCATCCCTGGGATGCAAGGCTGGTTTAATATACGGAAATGAATAAATGTTATTCACCACATCAATAGACTTAAAAATAAGAACCATATGATCATCTCAATAGATGCAGAAAAAGCATTCGACAAAGTACAGCATCCCTTTATGTTCAAAACGCTAGAAAAATTAGGGATAACAGGATCATACCTCAACATTGTAAAAGCAATCTATGATAAGCCACAGGCCAGCATCATTCTGAATGGAGAAAAATTGAAGGCATTCCCTCTAAGATCTGGTACAAGACAGGGATGCCCTCTCTCACCACTTCTGTTCAACATAGTCCTCGAAACACTGGCCAGAGCAATTAGACAGTCAAAAGAAATTAAAGGCATAAAAATAGGAAAAGAAGAACTTAAATTATCACTATTTGCAGATGATATGATTCTATACCTAGCAGACCCAAAAGGGTCTACAAAGAAGCTATTAGAGCTAATAAATGAATTCAGCAAAGTGGCAGGATATAAGATCAACACGCATAAATCAAAGGCATTCCTGTATATCAGCGACAAATCCTCTGAAACGGAAATGAGGACAACTACTCCATTCACAATATCCCCCCCAAAAATAAAATACTTGGGAATCAACCTAACAAAAGAGGTGAAAGATTTATACAATGAAAATTACAGAACCCTAAAGAAAGACATAGAAGAAGACCTTAGAAGATGGAAAAACATACCCTGCTCATGGATAGGCAGAACTAACATCATCAAAATGGCGATATTACCAAAAGTTCTCTATAAGTTCAATGCAATGCCAATCAAAATCCCAACAGCATATCTTGTAGAAATAGATAAAAGAATCATGAAATTCATATGGAATAATAAAAGACCCACAATAGCAAAAACAATACTAAGCAGGAAGTGTGAATCAGGCGGTATAGCGATACCAGACTTCAAACTATACTACAGAGCAATACTAACAAAAACAGCATGGTACTGGTACCAAAACAGGCGGGTGGACCAATGGTACAGAATAGAGGACACAGTAACCAATCCACAAAACTACAACTATCTTATTTTTGATAAAGGGGCTAAAAGCATGCAATGGAGGAAGGATAGCATCTTCAACAAATGGTGCTGGGAAAACTGGAAATCCATTTGCACCAAAATGAATCTGAATCCCTATCTCTCGCCGTGCACAAAAGTTAACTCAAAATGGATCAAGGAGCTTGATATTAAATCAGAGACACGGCATCTGATAGAAGAAAAAGTTGGTTATGATCTACACGCTGTGGGATCGGGCTCCAAATTCCTCAATAGGACACCCATAGCGCTAGAGTTAACAAATAGAATCAACAAATGGGACTTACTCAAACTAAAAAGTTTTTTCTCAGCAAAAGAAACAATAAGAGAGATAAATAGGGAGCCTACATCCTGGGAACAAATCTTTACTCCACACACTTCAGATAGAGCCCTAATAACCAGAATATACAAAGAACTCAAAAAATTAGACAATAAGATAACAA
Source organism: Urocitellus parryii (assembly GCF_045843805.1). Classification (NCBI taxonomy): domain Eukaryota; kingdom Metazoa; phylum Chordata; class Mammalia; order Rodentia; family Sciuridae; genus Urocitellus; species Urocitellus parryii. The sequence goes on along the minus strand of NC_135531.1, from coordinate 170,207,305 downwards.
ATAACCCAATCAATAAATGGGCCAAGGACCTGAACAGACACTTCTCAGAGGAGGACATACAATCAATCAACAAGTACATGAAAAAATGCTCACCATCGCTAGCAGTCAGAGAAATGCAAATCAAAACTACCCTAAGATACCATCTCACTCCAGTAAGACTGGCAGCCATTAGGAAGTCAAACAACAATAAGTGCTGGAGAGGATGCGGGGAAAAGGGCACTCTTGTTCATTGCTGGTGGGACTGCAAATTGGTGCAGCCAATTTGGAAAGCAGTATGGAGATTTCTCGGAAAGCTGGGAATGGAACCACCATTTGACCCAGCTATTCCCCTTCTCGGTCTATTCCCTAAAGCCCTAACAAGAGCATGCTACAGGGACACTGCTACATCGATGTTCATAGCAGCTCAATTCACGATAGCAAGACTGTGGAACCAGCCTAGATGCCCTTCAATAGATGAATGGATAAAAAAAATGTGGCATTTATACACTATGGAGTATTACTCTGCATTAAAAAATGACAAAATTATAGAATTTGGAGGGAAATGGATGGCATTAGAGCAGATTATGCTAAGTGAAGCTAGTCAATCTTTAAAAAACAAATACCAAATGACTCCTTTGATATAAGGGGTGTAAACAAGGACAGGGTAGGGACGAAGAGCTTGAGAAGAATATTTACAGTAAACAGGGATGAGAGGTGGGAGGGAAAGGGAGTGAGAAGGGAAATTGCATGGAAATGGAAGGCGATCCGCAGGGTTATACAAAATGTCATATAAGAGGTAAGGAGGGGTAAGTCAAGAGAATACAAATGGAAGACATGATTTACAGTAGAAGGGGTAGAGAGAGAAAAGGGGAGGGGAGGGGAGGGGAGGGGAGGGGGGATAGTAGACAATAGGACAGACAGCAGAATACATCAGACACTAGAAAGGCAATATGTCAATCAATGGAAGGGTAACTGATGTGATACAGCAATTTGTATACGGGGTAAAAGGGGGAGTTCATAATCCACTTGAATCAAACCGTGTAATATGATGTATTAAGAACTATGTAATGTTATGAACGACCAATAAAAAAAAAGAAAAAAAGAAAAGTTAAATGTATCTGACATAATTTTCCTATGTGCATATATGAAAACATCACAATGAATCCCACCATCATGAACATCCATAAGAATGGGGTCCTAACTGAAATGAGAAATATTCTATGCTTATATAATTACATAAAAATGGATTAAACTATCATGTGTTACTTTAAAAAAATCAATAAAAAATAGATTCTACTGTCCACTATAACTAAAAAGAACAAATTAATAAAAGAAAATAATTTCAACTATTTGAGATGTTATTAAAATAGATCTACTTGTATTGTGTGTTTAAATAAGGTAATATATCAAATTAGGGAAAAATGTATTTCCTTGGAGTCATTTTCTAATCCATAATAATTTTTCCCAACAATACAGTTTATGACATATAGTGATAAATGTGAGAGCATCATGTAGTCTCTAATACCATAATGAGTACTTTATGATCTCTATGTCTTTTCCCCTCAGAGGGCAAGCTGGTTACAGCTTAAGGCAGGGAAACGTGAGAAGGGTTGGATTTAGCAATCATTATACCTTTACCAGAAAAGGAAATTAGGTGGACTCTGCATGTGTCATGATCATCAGAGAAACCATATAGAGACTAGAGAAAGACACTGAGATGACTTAGACATATTTAAACTAATCACAATTTGGAATGTGGAGCTGGAAAAATGGTCTATTTTCTGTGTTCAAAGTATTTCCACTTTGAAAAATCCATAGGTAGGATGGAAAACAAGATTCTCAGATGTATAATAAACAATCTGACACACTTACAACCAAAGTTTCTGAATGACAGTGTCTCCCTATTTTCACTATTTCTAATTTAATGAATTATCAGTATTTTATGTCTACCTTCTATTTTATTAAATTATTAACAGCAGTACATGGATCCATCTCCAAAACAGACTGTATGTTATGCCACAAAGCAAGTCTTAGAAAATACAACAAAAAACAAAAAAATAAATAAAAAAGAAAAAAAAATAGATATACTACCCTGCATTCTATCCAATGATAAGGAAGAAAGTTAGAAAACAATGATAAAATAAGTAATAGAAGCTACTCCAACACCTAGGGACTAAACAATATAATATTAAATGATACATAGATAACAAAAGACATCAGGGAGGAGATTAAAAAAATTCTTAAAGGTAAATAAGAACTTTGATACAACTTATCAAAATCTCTGAGACACTATGAAGGCAGTGCTAAGAGGAAAGTTCATGCATTAACCTAATTCATTAAAAGAATAAAAAGTCAATAAATAAATGACCTGACATTACATCTCAAAGCCCTAGAAAAACAAACCGACACCAAGAGTAGAAGACATAATTAAAATCAGGGTGGAAATCAATGAAATTGAAACAAACAAAAAAATTCAAAAAATTGACAAAATAAAAAGTTGGTTCTTTGAAAAAATAAAATTGACAAAACCTTACCCACCCTAAGTAAAAGAAAGTTTGTGATGAAAAATAAGACACTATTGACATACAGAAAACAATTAGAAACTATTTTGAAAATTTATACTCCAGAAAAATAGAAAACCAACAAATTTCTAGAAGCATATGATTCACTTAAACTTTGTCAAGAGGACATACACAATTTAAACAGATAAATGTCAAGCAAGGAAATAGAAGACATCATCAGCCTACCAACCAAGAAAAGCCAAGGACCAGATAGATTCATAGCCAAATTCTACATGACCTACAAAGAAGCATTAATACCGATAATCCTCAAATTATTTCATGAAATAAAAAAGGAGGGATCCCTTCCAAACTCATTCCATGATCAAGTGAGTTTCATTCCAGGGATACAAGATTGGTTCAATATATGGAAATCAGTAAATATAATTCATTACATCAATAGACTTAAAGATAAGAGTCATATGATTGTTTCAATGGATGTAGAGAAAGCATTTGACAAAATATATTAGCACCCTTTCCTGTTCAAAATACTAGAAAAACTAGGGATAGTAGGAGCACACCTCAAGATTGTGAAAGCTATCTATGATAACCCAAGGCCACCATCATTCTAAATGGAGAAAAATTAAAAGCATTCCCTCTAAAAACTGGTACAAAACAGGGATGCCCTCTTTCACCACTTCTTTTCAACACAGTCCTTGAAACTCTAGCCATAGATATTAGACAAAAGAAATTGAAGGGATGTGAATAGGAAAAGAAGAACTCAAACTATTGTTATTTTTTGATGACATGATTCTATTCTTAGAGGATCAAAAAAAAAAAAAACTCTACCAGAAAACTTATAGAATTGACAAATGAATTCAGCAATGTAGCAGGATATAAAATCAATACCCATAAATCAAACACATTTTTATACATCAGTGATGAATTCTCTGAAAGAGAAATTAGGAAAACTACCTCATTAACAATAGCCTCAAAAAAATACTTGGGAATCAATTTAACAAAAGTGGTGAAAGACCTCTAAAATGAAAACTACAGAACACTAAAGAAAGAAATTGAAGAAGACCTTAGAAGATGAAAGATCGCCAATGCTCTTGGATAAGAAAAATTAATATCATCAAAATAGCCATACTACCCAAAGTGCTATACAGATTCAATGTGATTCCAATTAAAATTCCAATGTCATTCCTTATAGACATAGAAAAATCAATCATAAAATTCATTTGGAAAAATAAGAGACCTAGAATAGCCAAAGCAATCCTTAGAAAGAAGAATGAAGTAGGAGACATCACAATACCAGACCTTCAACTAATATGACAAAGCTATAGAAACAAAAAACAGCATTGTATTGGCACCAAAATAGACACATAGACCAATGGTACAGAATAGAAGACACAGAGACAAACTCCCATAAATACAGTTATCTCATACTAGACAAAGGCCCCAAAAAGATACATTAGCAAAAAGATGGTCTCTTTAACAAATAATTCTGAAAAAACTAAAAATTCATATGCACCAAAATGAAAATAAACCCTTATCTCTCACCATGCACAAAACTCAATACAAAGTGGATCAAGGATCTAGGAATTAGACCAGAGATCCTGCACCTAGTAGAGGAAAAAATAGGCCCAAATGTTCATCACATTTGATTAGGCCCCGACTTCCTTAACAATACTCTTAAAGTGCAAAAAATACAATCAAGAATCAATAAATGGAACAGATTCAAACTAAAAAGCTTCTTCCAAGCAAAAATTAAAATCAATGAGATGAAAAAAGAGCCTACATTTTGGGAGTGAATTTTTGTCACACACATCAGATAGAGCACTAAATCTCCAGGAAATAACTCAAAAACTTAACACACCACATACCAAACACACACACACACACACACCACTACCACCACCAACAACAACAAAACAAAACCCTCACAACCTAATTAATAAATTGACTAAGGATCTGAACAGACACTTCTCAGAAGAAGATGTAGAATCAATGAACAAATTTATTAAAAAATGTTCAACTTCTCTAGTAATTAGAGAAAGGCAAATCAAAACTACTCTAAGGTTTCATCTCACACCAGTCAGAATGGCATTTATCAAGAATACAAACAACAATAAATGTTGGTGTGGATATGGGGGAAAAGGCATACTCATACATTCGTGGTGAGACTGCAAATTGGTGCAACCAATCTGGAAAGCGGTGTGGAGATTCCTTAGACTTGGAATAGGACCACCATTTGACCCAGCTATTCCACTCCTTGGTCTATACCTCAAGGACTTAAAATCAGCATACTATAGTAAAGCAGCTACATCAATGTTTACAGCAGCTCAATTCACAATAGCTAAAATGTGGAACCAACCTAGATGCCCTTCAATAGGTGAATGGATAAAGAAATGGTGGTATATTTACACAGTAGAATATTACTCAGTATTAAGAGAGAATAAAATCATGGCATTGGCAGGTAAATAGATGGAGTTAGAGAATATCAAGCTAAGCAAAGCAAGCCAATCCTAAATAAAACGAAAGGCCAAATGTTCTCTCTGATAAGTAGATGCTGATCCATAATGAGGGAGGGGATGGGAAAAATGGAGGAAGTTTGATTGGGCAAAGGGAGAGGAAGGGAGGAGGCATGGGCAGGAAAGATGGTGGAATGAGAAGGACATCATTACCTTAGGTGATGCATATATGGTGTGATGCTACATCTTGTACAACCAGATAAATGAAAAGCGATGGGCTGGGGATGTGGCTCAAGCAGTAACATGCTCGCCTGGCATGCGTGGGACGGGTCGCTGGGTTCGATCCTCAGCACCACATAAAATAAAATAAAGATATGTGTCCACCGAAAACTGAAAAATAAATATTAAAAAAAATTCTCTCTCTCTAAAAAAATACTAAAAGTGATGCTGCAATTTGTACAATGAATCAAAATGCATTTTGCTCTCATATAATTAAAATAAATAAATAATTAAAAAAATAAATGAATTATTAGCTGCAGAAAATAAGTGAGTATACAGGAGGTTATATGAATCAGGGAATTAAGGCAATAAACTACAGTTTTAATTTTTGAATTGTTAACTTTTCTTTTCCACAAAAATATTGCTTAACCAAAAATACATTATGCAATGAGAAAAAATACAATTTTTCATATAAGATACTAGTAATAGAACTCCTAGTTATAAAGAAATCTTTACTTTCTATGATGTCTGTTATATGGTCTATTTTTCTAGTCCTTTTTACAATGCAAAAATTATATTCAGAACTTAGAATCTCATACAGAATACATTTTAAATTCATGGTCAAAATACCAATTTTGATAAATGTTTTTAGGATAATGTGATAGCCAAATTTTATATTTTGAATTAATGTAAAAATAGTTTATTTACATAAGACATATAAATAAAGTGTGGCAGAATTTTTGCAGTCAGTCATGATACAAGCAAACTTATCCTAAGACAGATAAAGAAAAGATCAGTAAATTGATCAATTTATAAATCAAGTGTTCTACACTGCAAAACACAGGGATAAAGAAAATATTGGTAATTGTACAACAAAGTGATAGATTATTTAATATGGAAAACATTCCTAAAGAATAAATTACCAAAAAAGTATACAGATATGAGAACAATTCACAGAAAAGTAAATTCAAGAAGCTCATAGATATCTGAGGAGATGGTCTACCTTACTATAAGATATGAAAAAATAAAAATTAGATAGAATATTATGTTCCCTTATTCAGGTAGAAAAGCCTAAAATGATTGAATATAGTGCTATAAAATGCATATGAATATACCTTTGCCTTTAAACTCAATACTTCTCAGAAACACTTCATAAAATGATAACATTGATTGTGTTTATAGAAGCAAGCAGAGGGCCTTCTGAGAAACAGTTTTGCTGCAAGTCTTTGTGATATTTGCAATTTGAATTGGAATAATCTATTTATATCTTTTAAAAAAGAATTTTAAAATTAAAGAATACTCCAAGATTTTTTTGATCTAATGCAATATATTTGAAAATTTAATAATATCATGTAATTACATAAAATTTTATTTAACATCCTGGTTTCTCATTTACATCAGACCGAATTCCAAATTCTGACACACAAAAAAAGTATTTTGTGCCTGAGAGCCTTCTCTGAATATTGAAGTATGCTTTGTCTGGCTATACAACATATCTAGAAATTATGCACCCCATAGGAACAGTCCTCAAACAATGTTTGACAAATGTTGGTCCATAAATAGCTGAGACTGCTCATCCATTCAGTGGGATATCTCTGAGATTTATGTTCTATACTGTCTAACAGAGTTAATCCAATGGGCTTAGCTGATGGAAGCTGTACATTTGGGATTTGGCCCAAGCAGATCCAAAGTGCATGAGAAATTTTCAACAATCAAATGTCCAAGACACCGCAGTTGCATACCTCTGTTTCACTTCATAAATACAGGTTTCTTTCAGCTGAATAAATATTAGTAATAATAAAGGTCTTATTCAGGACAACTTGGCTTGGTATTCTGAGGGGAGTAAAAAAATGTATTGCTATTAAATTCTATCTTAAGAAAGTGTTCTGAGAGAATGCAAAAAGAAAAAACAATCTTATAGTAATCAGATAAATCAGATACAGCTGACTGTTGATTTGCCATGGAGAAAGAAGTGAATAGAAACACAGGTGGCCATGACATCCCAAGCAATATTAAATGATTTGAATAGTTGGTCAGGATCCTAGATGGAGCAAGATTGAAAAATCCAAGGAAAATGTTGGATCTAAGGACATAGATTTATTTATGAGAATGGTCACAGAGTGATGGATCTTTGTATCATCCCTCAGTGCCACAGGAGATATTCATGTCTACCACAGAGGAAATGTAATAACCAGATAGAGAGGTCCCGTGAAGAGATCAGTCTTTTTCCTCATGCACACCCCTCCACCTGATGTTGCATGAGAGGCCTATGATAGTACTATGATACTACTATTAGGTCAGGAAAGTACATTACATATGGTCCAAAACCAATGGGGACTCTTCTCAACTGCAACACATTAGGAGTGGCCCCAGGCGTGTTTGTTAGGATATTGAACCATGTCATGGTAGTATTGTATGTTGACATATTCTCCCTTATATATAGTCTTTATTCTATATCCCTTAATATGAGATTCTATGCTATCAAGTTCAACCCAAATTGAAAATCATAATAGAATTCTACCTATAAATTAAATTCATAATTTAAAAATTTAAACTCAATAAGTTTCAGCATCAGTTGTTTTCACTATTAAATTTGTCAGACATTCAAGGAAAATATAATAATCTTATAAACTCCTTTTCAAAAATGGACAAGAGGTGATTGCTTCCCAATTTGCATGATGTATGTACAAATCTGACACCAAAATCTGGTCAAGACATTCTATATTATATACCAAATGCTTTCATTAACACAGATGCAAAGAGTCTTAACAAAATATTAGCAAAATCAGTACAGAAATATGTAAGAGGCAAATATTTTGGATCAAGTTGGAATTTTTTTTCAGGAGTACAAAATTAGTTCAATAAGTGAAAATCAATAATGCAATTTAATTCATTAACGAAATAGAGAAGTCTTATGAAAAATTCAATAAATATATTGAAATCCTCTGACAAAATAAAATCACCATACACTTAAAAAAAAAACTCCTTAGCACACTTTTAATAACCAGAGAACTTTCTTAATTTGATAAAAGGCACCCACAAAAACCCTATAGCTAATTATGTATATAGAGTTGAAGTAATGAATGATAAATCTGTAAAGCTAGGAACAATGCAAGTTCATCCATTTCAGCATATTAAATTTTATATTGTACCAAATGTTTTAGGTATAAAATAATAGTATTGAGGGAAAGAAGTGGATTTATTTTTATTCATAATTAGGACTTTTTGACTAAAAAAGCATGCTAAGAACTCTAAAAAATTATAGAGTCAATAATTCAGCATGATCATCATATAGGAAGCCAATATAAAATAATTAACTATATTTCTTTTTTCCACATTTGTGTGTGTGTGGGGGGGGTGTGCTGGGCACTGAACCCAGAGCCTTGTACGTGCGAGGCAAGCTCTCTACCACTGAGCTAATCCCCAGCCACACTTTTAATTGGTGCATTACAGTTGTACATATTATGAGATTTGTTGTTACATATTCATATAAGCACATGATATTACAATATAATTTGGTCAATGTCATTCCCAGCATTTCCCACTCCCTCCCTACCCCTTGGTCCTTTTCCTCTACTGATCTTTTGATTTTTAGGAGAGCCACTCCCACCTTTCTATTCCTTTTCTCTTTCTAGCTTTTGCATATGCAGAAGCTAATTGTATTTCTTTATATTAGGAAATTAAAATTTTAAAATATTATTTACAATATTATCACAAATATAATAGTCCTAGGAATGAGCATAACAAGCAATGTTAAAGATCTTGAATCTAAGAGCCACAAAATATTGATGAGGGAAATTTTAAATAATATTTTCCTATTCATCAATTGGAAAACTAAATATTAAAATGTACACTCTCCCCAAATTGATCTGTAAATTCAATATAATATTAATAAAAATCCAATGAAGCATTTTTGTAGAAATTATCAAGATTATTTGAAAATTCATAATGACTAAAAAAATGACCAAGAATTGTCTGTACAATTTTGTAAAGTTAAATGAAAAAAAGGGAGGGGCAGAGGTAAAAGAGGATAAACATCATTTTGAAAATCTTCCACCTCAGAAGAGTATTTTGCATAGATTTCAAGTAAAAAGGAGGCTGCTATATTTGCCTTCTATGAATTCAGACTCATTATTACTCTGTTATTCTTTCAATCACATCCTGGATAAACTATCCTGAATCTTCTGTCATCTGCCTGTAGCAGTTAGGACCTCTATAAATATTGGCAACATGTCTTCCTTTTCCTCTTTCAGGGTAAGGTCCTTTGGCTCATAAGTTTTGTCTTTCACCTGCCCCTCACTGCTAGCATGCAAATAAGTCATTAAGCTTTGATAACTCTCTAAAATATTTCTGGAATTTTACATAAATTATGCAATCTTGCAGGAGTTCAATAAATAACCACCAGAGATCAAGGTGATAGCTGCAGAAGCAAAAAAGGCACTCCTAAAAGGGAGGTGCTGCATCCTAAAAACCAACTTTAAGGTCTCCCTGAACTTGTTTCTTAATTTATAAATTGCCTGTCTTAGAAACAAGGGTTAAACAAGACAATGTCATAAAATATCTTGCACAATAGTCAATGCTATTCATAGATGATCAGGAAATTACATTGTCCTTTCTGCCTCCTAACAGATTTCCCCAAGACCAGCCTAGGGTTCTAGCACTACATGAATAGATAGGAGAACATACAGTAGGTGGGCTCTGAGGACAGACTGAGCTGGAAACTCAGTTTTATCATTTAATCGCAGTGTGGAACTTTTTATGTCACCAAATATCTGTGCCTCAGCTTCTCTGTCTCTAAAATGGTAATAATCACAGTAAAAATCTTAAAAGACTGTTTTGAAGATTAGTTTTAAAACTCATAAATCTACATGGGACAGTACGTTCATGTTAACTCTTATTACATGTTCAGGCTTTAAAGTATGTAGCCAAATGGTTCTTTTTCCTGAAAGCCAGTAAATCTTATGGTCCACTTTTTGTCATTTCTTTTCTTTTTTCTTTCTTCTGTGGATTGACCCCAGATCTCCAGCATGCTAGGCAAGTGATCCGCCACAGAGATATAGCCCCAGGTCTTACATGTTTCTCTTGATTTAAAGATGTTTATAGAACTGTGTCAAATTGGTGAGTTAAGTCACCTGTGCAAGAACAAGAACCAGCAGGGCATTTCTCAAATTGTTTTGTGGAACACCAGTACTTTTAAGATGCTAACATGAATTCTATGACCTAATACATTTTGTGAATTATTACAAACAAAACCTTTACCTGAAGGGTTTTAACCTGTAGGCTGTGAGTAAATTAGAAGCAAATGCAATTTGCTTTTTAATTTTATTATTTCCCAAACTTTCAACAATGGGCAATTCTTTCTAAAAATCCCTATTCTTCAATTTAATATTTTTTGACTTATTTGTCTCTATGCAGCACGGTTGGAGAACAAACAGTAAGGTTTGTTCTGAATAATCTTTCTAAAAGGGGAATTATAGTAAAGGCCCCCAAATCACAAAATTAGAAAAGATATTTCATTACATGAAATATAATAACTGATAGAATATATTCCATAAAATCTTACTATTTAGAAATACGTACTCTTTTATATATGGTTGTTATTTACAGGATTACATTGAACACAATTGCTATTTCAATACTTCAGTTAGATAGAAATTATTTTTAGGTAATGGAGCTTATACCAATAAATCAGGTTAACAGAAAATTTTATGGAGTTTTCGTAATATCCATACATACTTGATAAATATGTGCTTTGTGGCGGTTCATTTTATGTTCATACTTAATCATACATTTCTTTTGGGCCTAGTATATGTCTCCTATTTCTTTAGTATTTCCCTTCAAATTTAATTGTTTCATATATTTAATGAATTTATATAGTCATAAATATAATTTAATTGCTTCATATATTTCATATATATTTCATATATATTCACCAGGAGTTCAATAAATGTTGCTAATCAACATTTTATGAAAGTTTTTTAGATTCAGTATCTCCAGATCACTCATTTTAAACCTGGATTATATTGATTAATTTGTCAAAATAGTATTTGAAAATTTAGTTTTAAATATACATATATTTGCATTTCAGTTAAAGATTTTAGATTTGTAATAGCTAGTTGGTTAAACTTCTAGATATATTATTTTTACTTAACAATAATCCTGATTTTATTTGATTATGTACAATTGAATAGTTTGAGCAAAGTATATATATCTCAATAAGTACATGTATATATCAATAAGACATCTTTGTTTTATTCAGATGCATTAACTACTGCCTAAAAAAAATGGGTTGTATTGTTAGCTAGAAGGACATGCCTTGTAGTTCTATGTTGACAACATATACTCTAAACCTGGCATTGAAATACATTTTAATATCCTCTCTGGAATGGATAAGATAGATAATCATGGAAAGAACTCAAAGACTACATTAGATCAATAAATTGTTTTGGCTGCAAATGATAGTGTTCATGAAATAATGGAATATTCGTGTAAGCAAGTAGAAACTGTCATTGATCAAAATTAGAAGTATTATAAAAAGAACTATTAGGTTCTTAATGAACTTATAGACCTAAAATAACCCTGATTACAAAGAATCATTGTATTTAAAAATCTGTCAAGATCTAAAGCTGTAAAGTACCAAATTTTCAATGAAAATTATAATGGCTAATACTAAGATACTAGCTAAATAAAAGCTAATGGAACTATATATAAATATTTATAACAAAGACCCAAATTTTACATATAAGAATTTCAAGAGATGAATAATGAAACACACTGTTTTGAAAAGAGTAGGAATTAAATCAAATAATCTCTTTATATCTGCATGTATCACTAAACATACATTTCCAGAGTATAAAGAGATAAAAAAGCAAACTGAACGAACATAGGTATATTATCTTATGAAAATAGAAGATACTCTTTTCTGTGGATTGATAAACTTTAGGAGATGGAAAATATGATGGGAAATAGGGTTAGCTGTATCTATAATGTCTATTTTGAGAGAGATAAAGTGGACAGGGAGTGGTGGAAGGAGGAAAGGAGAGAGAATGAAATCTAAAAGCAAAAACAGTAGTATCATTCACAACCCAATAATCCATAATTTTAATGTAAGCTTTTTATTTTTCTTGTAAGTATCTGGGGAAAAGAAGAGAAAACAAAGAGATGAGATTCTGGATTTTACTACCATCAATCCACCTTGTGCTTATGCACCCGGAAGAAAGTGCCTTCAGAAAAACACATTCATCCCAGTGGTGCTCTAACTGCCACCTCAGTGCCATAGTGCTCATCAATACTCAAAAGAACATACTTGGTAGCTTCTCCTGGGAATAGCATCAGAACAGAAAATTTTAGAAATTTTATGTTATTTCCTTTTGTGTATGTTGTAAGACGAGTTAGAATTAATTGAATTGAAAGTGGAATCATAATTATTCTAACTACAACTTAAATTTTCAATATTCATTCTCCAGTTATAATAACTTTTCTCCCTACTCACCATCTTCAAAGAAAAGTAAACCAAATACAGCCCCACAAGGTCTGACTTAAGTGAGCGCTTGCTTTGTAACTCAAAACATCGTAGCACCTTGCTGCTGCTGCTGGTCATCTGTCTGCTCAGAATCTTTTCCATCTATTCATGTAACAGGAGAAAAATATACTAGTGAATCTTAGATTATATACATATTTAGTACATATATTAGGTAATATTACATTATAGAATGTTTAATGTTCATTATTTATGATTTATATATTTTAAATTTATGAGAATATTTTTCTCATAAGTAAAATAAATGACTCCTATTTATAATAGTATATAGTGTATTCCCCAAACAAACATGTGTTAAATTGTACCACCATAATGCAGTGTACATATTCGTTCCCTCAAGTTAAATATTCAAAGGTAGAAATGCGCATCCCATATAGAATTCACTTTTAAGTCTACTCTTGTCACATAAGTACTGTTACCCTTAACATGCACTGTTAATAATTTTCATAATTTTATTCTTTATATTTACCCTAATACGCAGGATAGTCTTTTTATTGTTAAATATTATTGCTGTAATTCTCATTTTACAAAGATGAAAGTTATTGTTTGATTATTTTCCCCAGCTTACTAAGCTCACAAGTGAGGGGCAAAGTTTGAAGATCTGCTCCAAAATCCTTCCTTCTAACCACCACACAACCTCATGCTTCCTTTCTTCTCTGGAAATATTACTATATTCTGTATATAAATATGTACAAGAATCCAATTTCCTTCCAAAAAAAACTGGGGAGAGGTGTGAAAATGTCTACAAATATTAATTTCAAATAACTTGCCAGAAATTTGATAACCCAGTGTCAAATTGTAAGTGTCACCATTTTGGCCAGAAAATGAGGATGTAGGTGGCCTGTACATCATAAAGAAAGAAAAATACTGAAATATTCAAATGAGAGATATTAACTGTGTTTGTCTCATTTATTGATATGACTCACACAATGTTAATATTCTAAACACACGAAAATTTAAGGAAGAAGAAACCCATATACTGTGATACCATCTCATTGTCCAGATTGTGTATTACCAGAACATTGCTTCATTTAACTGTCGTTCATACTTAAAATAAGGTAGTTAGGATTCAGTTTCTGTCAGCTACTGCACCATTTACTTTGTTTTTTTTTTTTCCCCTCAGTGATTGAAAGCACTATACAAATTAAAGTTATCTTTAGAATGTGCTCAAATATATATAGGATTGTAGGAGGTAAGCCAATATATTATTCATCAAGTTCTTAAATAATTACTCTTATTCATTGATCTTTACACAACTCTCTTTGATACCTCTTTGAAATGAAGGGATATGATTCGCAATGTTTTCTGAAGAGCCAAGATCAACAATTTCTAGTTACAAAATAGATGTACATATATTGCTCTCTGGGAATAGGTTTTGTAATGCATTCAATTTTATGAATTATTTAAAACTTTCACTTTTTGTTTCTCTTTACAGAGATTTTTCCCCCTTTGCATACACACAAAGATGACCTTGATTTGCTTTCCATAAATCCTCAGCACATTTTGAGGATTTTCTTTGAAACATATGTCTCATCTTGCCTCTCTGTGTAATATTTTTACAAGTTGAACAATGTGCCACCTTGAAAGTCCTGGAAAAGCACCTTGTATGATTTACTGCTGCTCATTCTTACAGCTTTGCTACAAGCAGACAAAATCAAAGACTAGTGGATTTGATTCTAACACAGATACTGACCAAATGCTTTCTAATAATTCATATGTTCTTTCCACAGCATATGGAAGAATTTATTGCAATAAAATTTTCTTAGAATTATGATCTTACTATAAGCCCAACAAAATATGGCTCTCTCAGAAAAAAAATTAAATCTAAATGTGTTCCATTGCTTTAGATACCATTTTATTCTAATTAATTTTTCTCTAAAGCTACCTGGTTTTGTAATTAATATATTTTATCAGTTCATATAAATTGTATTTGTCATATATTTCATAATCCAAATTTCACTATTTTGCCCTATATGACTACATTTAAGTTTCAAACACTTGAGCTTATTTGTGACATTTTAACATTTATTTATTTCTTCATTTCATCCTAATTATGACTTAGAAGTTGAAGTAAGAAATAATGAGTTTTAGATTATTTTTTATCTATAATTGTGGCAATTATATATTTTGCTTTTTCTCATAAGTTAATTTATCATGTACTCTAATTTCTTAGTAGCATTGTGTTACAGAAGTATTCCACTGAAATAAATATATTTGTCTGATAGAAACTTCAGGTATTTTATTTTTTCTTATTACTTGTTTTTATTACAACAGGATGGAACACAATCCTGAAATTGAGAAGATGTTAAGCCCACTCTTGTGAAAATAATAGTCTTAGATAAAATATGCTGCAGATATGGAATCTCTATTATATTTTAAGGTGAGTTCAAAAATTTGAAAGTGATATAAACCTGTAACTGCAAATCTTAAATACAGCTTATGTCAATATCCTGTGAAGAGAGCAGATTCAATATATTTGTTAATTGTATTTTGCAAAAGCATAATCACTTTCTTAAAAAGCATTTTAAGAAGATGTGCGTTAAAGAGTATTTAACTGTTTCTGAATGTTCAATTATTTTAAGGTTATTTTTATTTTCAATGCATTAAGGTTATATATTATAGTGGAGTTTGATATATTCATAAATACACATTACACTTTTCTCCATTTCAATCCCTGATATCTTCAGTTTCCTCCTCTCCTCCCTCCCATTGATCCCCTTCCTCTAGTCTATTGAAATTCTATTTAATTTTTTAATTTATACATTACAGTTATATATAAAATTGGAATGTAATGCAGTATTATTCACCTACTATAATTTGGTCAACTTCATTCCCCAGTTATGTCCCATTCTTCCCCTCCTCCTTCCCACTTAGTCCTGCTCTTCTACCTTACTGATCTCTTTTATATTTTTATAAGATCCTTTTTTTGTATTTTTTTTGGCTTCTGCATATGAAAAAAAAAAAGCATGACCCTTGACTTTCTATGTCTGGCTTAATTGATTTAGCATATTTTTCTCTAGTTCCATCCATTGACCAGCAAATGACATGATTCCATACTTCTTAATGGCTGAGTAGAACTTCATTGTGTATATATAACACATTTTCTTTATCCACTCATCTATTGATAGGCATCTAGGCTGGTTCTGTACAATGGCTATTGTGGATTGTTCTGCTATAAACATTGGTATACACATATTGCTATAGTATGGTGATTTTAGTACTTCTGTATAAATACCAAAGAGTAAGATAGCTAAATCATATGGTATTTCCATTCCTAGTCTTTTGAGCAATCTTTATACTGCTTTCCAAAGAGGTTATACTAATTTGCATTCCCACCAACAACGTATAAATCTACCTTGTTCCCCAACATTCTTACTAGAATTTATAATTATCTATATTCTTGATAATTGCCATTCTAACGAGGGTAAGATGAAACTTCATTTAGTTTTGATTTACATCTCCCTGATTGCTAAGTATATTGAACATTTTGTGTGTGTGTGTGTGTGTGTGTCTGTGTGTGTGTGTGTGTGTGTGTGTGTATTTTTTGGCCATTTGTATTTCTTTTGAGAAATGTCTTTTTAGATCTTTTTCCCATTTGTTAAGTGGGTTATTAGTATTTGGGGGTTAAGATTTTTATATTCTTTATATATTTTTGTTATTATTCCCCTATTCTGGAGGCTTTCTCATCATGTTCTTTATTGTTTCCTTTGCTGTGCAGAAGCTTTTAACTTTAATCCTATCCCATATGTTGATTCCTTGTTTCAATCCTTGAGTTTTAGGAGTCTTATTAAGGAAGTTGGTGCCTGCAGCAATTTGTTGTAGTGTTTCCCCTATATTTTCTTCTAGAAGTTTCACTGTTTCTGGTTTAATTCATAGGATGTTGATCCACTGTGAATTGATATTTGTTCAGGGTAAGAACAGGGATTCAGTTTCATTCTTCTACATTTGGATATCCAGTTTTGCATCACCCTTTGTTAAACAGGTGATCTTTACTTGGCTGTATACTTTTGTGACCTATCTCAAGGATCAAATGACTGTATTTATGAGGATTTATCTCTGTGCCTTCCAGTCTATTCTATTGGTATTCATTTCTATTTTTAAGTCAATAATATGCTGTTTTTGATTTTAGAGATCTTGAGTATAATTTGAGAAAAGTTATTATAAGGGTTTCTGCATTGTTCTTGCTTAGAATTGCTTCAGGTATTCGAGATCTTTTGTTCTTGCATATAAATTTTAGGAAAGTTTGTTTTCTAGTTCTGTGAAAAATGTCACTGTTATCTTAATGGGGATTACATTTAATCTTTAGGTGACTTTTTGCTAATATAGCTATTTTGTCAATATTAATTCTACCTATTCATAAACATCCCCTAAGGTTTTAATTTATTTCATTCTTTAGTAGAAGTATTCCACCTCCTTAGATGTATTCCTAAGAATTTTTGTATCTTATTGTGAATGGAGTTTTTTATTACTAGCTCAGTAGATTCATTGTCAGAATATAAGAAAATTTTCCATTTTTATACATTGATCCTGTATCCTGATACTTTTAGAAGTTTATCAGATCTAGAAGCCTTCTGGTGGAGTTTTTAGTTCCTGTGAATATAGCAACTTACCAGCAGAGATAATTTGACTTTTTCTTTTCCTTATTATATTCCTTTTTCTCATTTTGACTCATACTCCAACTATAAAGAACTATATTAAATAGGAATGAAATCCTAGTATTATCCCTGATTTTAATGGAATTGTTTTCAGTTTTTCTTTGTTCAGTATGATGTTGGCACTGGGTTTGTTATGATGTTGAGGCAAGTTCTATCTCTAGTTTCTCCAATGTTTTTGGCAGGAATTGGTGCTAAATTTTGCCAAAGGTTTTTATGCATCTGTTGAGATGATCATGTGATTTTTTTTTGTCCTTAACTATTTATATGGTGAATTCCATTTGTTGATTTATGTATATTGAACCTTGGTTGCATCCCTGGGATGAATCCAAATTGATCTTGTTGTACAATCTTCTTAATGTGTTTATGAATGCAATTTGCTGATATCTTACTGAAAATTTTTGCATCTATGTTCATCAGAGATGTTGGTCTGTAGTACCCTTCCTTGATGTGTTTTTCTGGTTTTGGTATCAGTGATGCTGACAATATAGAATAAGTTTGAAGGTGTTTCTATTTCATGGAATAACTTTAGGAGGATTGAGGCTAGTTCTTCTTTAAAAGTTTGTTAGAAATCAACTTAGAATCCCTCTGGCTAAGGGTTTTTCTTTTGGGTACAAGGGATTGAACCCAGAGATGTTTTATCACTGAGCCACAATCTAAGCCTTTTTTAAAAAAAAATATTTTAACACAGAGTATCATTAAGTGCTTTATGGCCTTACTAAATTGCTTTGAATTCATGATCTTTTGCCCCAATGTCCCAAGCTCCTGGGATTACAGGCATGGGTCACTGCACACTGGCTGCACTTTTATTTACTTATTTTTTGGAGTCATTTTATTACTGCTAAAATTTCATTGATACTGGTCTATTTAGTTTGCTATATACTCTTGGTTCAATTTGAGCAGGTCATAGAAATTTGCAAATATCTTCTATATTTTCCAATTTTTTGTATTGTAAATTTTCAAAACATTCCCTAATGATCCTTTGGGTTTCAAAAATGTCTATAATAATATCTCCTTTTTCATCTCTAATTTTGTTGATTTGAGTCTTTCATTCTCTTGGTTAGTTTGGCTAGGGGTTTATCAATGTTGTTTGTCTTTTTTATTCTATTTGTTCTAATTAGTTATACATGAGAGTAGAATATATTTTGACATATTATACATGTATGGAGTATAACTTCTTATTTCTCTGGTTGTACATGATGTAGAATTACATTGGTCATAAAATCATATCTGCACACCGTAGAATGAATCAGACATTACTATCCTGTCTTTCCTAGTCCCATTTCCCCTCCCTTCCCTTCATAATTCTGTTGAATTGATCTTTTATGTTTTTAATTTTCTAATTCATTAACTTCAGCTCTGGTCTTAATTATTTTCTGTCTTCTACTGGTTTTGGAATTAGTATGTTCCTACATTTCCAGGGCCTTGAGATGTAACATTAGATTGTTTATTTGGGATCTTTCTGTTTTTTAATGTTGGCACTTAATGCTTTAAATATTCCTCTTAGTACCACATTCATAGTTTCCCAGAGGTTTTGGTATGTTATATTGCTAGTCTTGTTTGATTCTAAAGAGTTCTAAATTTCTCTTCTCATTTCTTCAATGATCCATTCCTCATTTAAAATATTAGTATTCAATCTTCATGTGTTTGTATAGTTTCTGTATGTTTCTTGCTATCAATTTCTAATTGCAGTTCATTAGGATCTGATAAGATGCTCATGGTAATACCATTTTGTTTTTACTAAGACTTGCTTTGTGTCCTAAAACATTGTCTATTTTGGAAAAGTTTCCATGAGCTGAGAAAAAATAGTGTATTTAGCTCTTGTTTGGTAAAATATCCTATCAATAAATGCAAGTCCATTTGATTTATAGTATTCTTTTCAACAGAAGTGATTTTATTGATTTTATGTCTGGATCACCTGTGTTTTATTGAGGGGGGTATGTTGAAATCACCAAGTGTTATTGTATTTTGGTCTATTTGGAACTTATTTTGAAGAAATGTATGTTGTACAAAATTAGATATACTGACATTTGGAGCATAAATATGTACTATTTTGTCTTCCATTTAGATTGTTTCCTTTAATAATATATAGTTGCTTTTCTTGTGTTTTCTAACTTTTGTTTGAAATTTGCTTTGTCAGAATACAAATACCTACTTCTTTTTTTGGGGTGGGGAGGTGCTGGGGGTTGAACTCAGTGGTATATCCTTAGCCCTATTTTGTATTTTATTTAGAGACAGGGTTGTTTAGTGTCTCACTTCTGCTGAGGCTGGCTTTGAATTCACAGTCCTTCTGCCTTAGCCTCCAGAGCTGCTGAGACTACCTGTGTGTGCTACTGTACCTGGCTACTTCTGCTTGTTTTCAACCTTCATTTTCATGAAATGTCTTTTTCCATTCTTTTACTTTCAGTCTGTAGATATCATTGCCTATAATATGAATCTCTTGCAAATAGCATATAGTTGGGTCCTATTTTTAATATATTTTGCCTGTTTATGTCCTAATGGAGGAGTTAGACCATTTACGTTCGGAGTTAGTATGGATAGATGTGTATTATTTCCAATTGCTTTCACTTGTTTTATAGATTAAAATAATTTTTTAATTTTCATTTCCTTAATTGCTCTTCTGAAGAGCTTCATCCATTTGAAAGCTCTGGGATCTATTTTTGAATTCTTCTTTGGGTAGTATCTCTTTTAGTATTTTCTGTAGTGTAAGTTTATTGATTTTTGAATTATTTTTGTTTATCCTTTTCATGGAAAGTTTTTATTTCTCTTCAATTCCAAATGCTTGTTTTGCTAGATATATCAATCTTGTCTGGTAATTGTTTTCTTTCAGATAATGGGTTATCTCATTATGAATTCTCCTGACTTCTAGAGTCTAATTCTGAAGTGAGACTTATTAGTCTACCTCTAAATGTGATCTGACATTTTTTTTTTCTATTGCAGTTTTTAATATTCTCTCCTTATTTTCTGTGCTAGGCATCTTGGTTATGATATGTCTTGGAGAGATTCTCTTTTATCTATTTGGCTATCTATACACCTCCTGTATATGAATGTTCATCTCAATCTATGGTTTGGATATTTTTCTATTTCACTGAAAATGTTCTTAATGCCATTAGCCTGTAATTCTATGTCCCCTTGTATTCCAGTGACTGTTTACATTTGGTGTCTTAATATTGTCCAAGTGTTTCTATTAATTTTAGATCTTTAAGTTCATTAATTATTTGAATAATCAAATTTTCAAAGCTTTTCTCTGGAATTTCACCACTTTCCATATCTATTTCTTTTTGGGGGGGGATTGTAACTCTTTGGGGGTAGACTTCTTTGCCAGTTTCCTCATATTTTTGGAGGACTTGAACCTGCACATCTATTGGGACGGGATCCTTTTCTTCTTCTGTGATGATGCCCTTTGCCATGTAGTTTTCTTTTTTGTGATAAGTTTTGTGTTGTTGACTTCTCTTAGTTTCACCATGTAGGCTCAGTGTGATGCAAACATTAGTTTCAAGCACCAATGACTCTCATTTTGCTACTGCTGAATGGGTTATCTCATTCTGAATTCTCCTGACTTTTAGACTCTAATTCTGAAGTGAGACTTATTAGTCTACCTCTAAATGTGATCTGACATTAATTCATAACATTACATAGTT
Organism: Urocitellus parryii; assembly: GCF_045843805.1. Classification (NCBI taxonomy): domain Eukaryota; kingdom Metazoa; phylum Chordata; class Mammalia; order Rodentia; family Sciuridae; genus Urocitellus; species Urocitellus parryii. The sequence goes on along the minus strand of NC_135531.1, from coordinate 170,186,302 downwards.
CTTAATACATCATATTACATGGTTGATTCACGTGGATTATGAACTCCCACTTTTACCCCGTATACAAATTGCTGTATCACATCAGTTTCCCTTCCATTGATTGACATATTGCCTTTCTAGTGTCTGATGTATTCTGCTGTCTGTCCTATTCTCTACTATCCCCCCTCCCCTCCCCTCCCCTCCCCTCCCCTTTTCTCTCTCTACCCCTTCTACTGTAAATCATTTCTTCCATTTGTATTATCTTGTCTTGCCCCTCCTTTCCTCTTATATGACATTTTGTATAACCCTGAGGATCGCCTTCCATTTCCATGCAATTTCCCTTCTCACTCCCTTTCCCTCCCACCTCTCATCCCTGTTTAATGTAAATCTTCTTCTCAAGCTCTTCGTCCCTACCCTGTCCTTGTTTACTCCCCTTATATCAAAGGAGTCATTTGGTATTTGTTTTTTAAAGATTGACTAGCTTCAGTGGACTAGTGCCATGACATTATTAGCTGGATTCCTGAGGTATTCTTTCCTGTCATAAGTTCAAAGTGCCTGAATTCCTATCTGTGAGTCTGCTCTTGACATTTGGTAAACTCCCCCTGTCCAAAACTTACTGTGAAGTAGTCTTCAAACTGCTTGAATCCTGAGTCATGGAATAACTGGACATCACAACTGCCTCTACTCTGCCTTATTTTTCTCTGAAAATTCAATTCTTAAGTTTTCTCTGTTGATTATTTGTTTGCATCATACTCTGCACTCATAGCTTCAACACTGACTTCATATACTCATAATATGACTTTCTAAAAAGTATTTCCCTTGATGTTTCAAATCTTATTATGGTAAAGTTTGGAAATAATTAAATCTGCTTCAATTTTTTATGCTATCTAATAGGATTTTGCAAACTTTCCCTCAAAACAAACTTCTAAAGCCTTTATTGTTGTTACTATGAAAAGGCTATTTCTATCAAAAAATGTAAAAAGCTTTTCAGCATATTTATTTTACTCAGCCCTACTGAGTGAATAATAAATAGCAATTTATCATTTATAGTTCCATTAACTCTTTCTATGATTTCCTCCTCTAAACATTACAGAATTAATGCAAACATAAAGGAAAAAAATTAAAAATATACTTGAAGTTTAAACAATCATGAAAAAGGTCGACAAGTTAGGCTTCCATTTTTTAAATCAATATTTGATTCTATAATTGTTTTAGATTTTAATAATAGTTGCAAAGGTTATTATGCAGAGTACTATACTGTTGTTAAACTACTTATTTACTTTTCTGGATTTTTGACATCTTATAGAACTGTGATACTTTTCTCAGAAATAAGAAACCAATTTTGGCACATTACAATTAATTAAAGTCGAGACCCAATTTGGATCTCACTAGTTTTACTAATGTCCTTTTGCCACTAGGATCTTATTAATGTCTAGGATCCCATTCAGAATGCTGCACCATATTTAGTCATATATCTGAGCTTCATCTGATCTAAGACAACATCTTTCTTCTTTCTTTTATGGCATTGACAGTTGTAAGGAGTAATGGTCAATTACTTTGTAGAATTTCCCTCCATTTAGGTTCGTGTAATATCTTCCTCTGGGTTATATTTGTGTTATAGATTTGGAGAAGAATGCCTCAGAGGTAAAGTGCTCTTCTTATTACATCCTTTAACAGCACCTGCCATGGAATGACTTATCACTGGTAATATTAACTTTGAGCATTTGGTTAATGTATGTTTACCAATTTTTATGGAGTTTATAAATGTAGATAAATATTTTTTCCCTTTTGTATATTCAATTTTTGGAAGAGAGCTATCAGGTGCAACCTATGCTCAAGGAGGCAGGGAATGGCTTAAATCCCACCTCCTGGCAGGGACAGTATCGTAATATGTTATGTGGAACTCCTCATACTAATCAGACAAAGTAAGATGAGAGAAGGAAACATTTTCAGATGGCTTTCCTCTGCAGGATAAAAAGAGCTTAGAAGATGTGCATCTTCTTTCCTTTGAGATTCTCAACATGTTCAAAAGAGATTTGCAAACTGGATTCCAATATTTTGTAATAATAGCCCATAGGAAAAGAATAAAAAAAAATGGAGAGAGGACATTAAAAGCACATCACAGTTTTTAAACATTCATACATATACCTATTATAACCTTTAAGTATTTTTACTGAAGGATAAAAAACCTTACATGTCAAAATATTTCAAAGATGTTGTATTTTCAGGTCAATTTCGCTATGAAAAATGTCAACATTCACTCATCCATCAGTTTCAAGCAAAATCTGGTTTGCACCCTAATGTGCACCGCCGAGCACTCCATCTTCCCTCTGCAAACCTTAGCCAAGACAGGCTACTTTACCATCCGTATCTACTCCAAACTACACACCCTTTGAAGGATTTAAAGTGTTCAGAGTCCTATCACAAACTACAAAATGTCACCTGGCATTATCTCAGAATCAAAGGCTACTTATAAGACAGAGGATATCAAATACTTTATTTCAAATATATGTATTTTCATACCTCTAAATAAGTTGTAGCAGCAAATAGGGCAAAGATTTTTGTTTCTTTGCCACTTGTATATATAAAAGAAAAATGCTGAGAGAATTACTGGTGGAAAACAAAGCACTGGTTTATGCAGCCACCATCCTCTATTTCACCCACTGGGAGTGAGAGAGAGAGCCTACCAGTCAAACTGGGAGTAGATTCAGTAGAGCCGAGATTACAAAACAGTTCCCATCCTACACACTCTGAATTTTTAAACAGAACAAATATATTGAGACACAGGATTCTGATTATATCAAACAATTTGAGCACTACAATAAAGCAATATTTTATCAAGCACCAGGAAAATTTTTCACAATTAGTGAAGTAGAAGAAAATCTCATAGCTTTCTTTGATAATGTTCAGAAATGCTTGCTAGTGTCTTGGGTTCAAAAGAACCAGAGACTAAATAAAATGATGGATAGCTGCCTGAAAGAGTTAATAATTTCTCTACAAATGATAAAATTCTGATAGATTCAAGGCATCTTCCTACAGGGGAACAAATTCAGTATGATAATTATTATTATGCTCAAACCTTTGCTGCAAATCAGGCTCAGCTGCTCTAGCTTTGTTTTCACACCACATTTTATTGAACAATAAAATAAATTTTAATTTGCATATTTTCCTTAAACTTCCTTGTAGCAGTGAATATTCCTTTTCTCTTTCTCTTTTCAAGGATTCATATTTACTCAACAGTAAAAAGAAATCAGAAAACCCAACACATCAACCTCAAAGACCTTCAGCAAGAATTAAAGGTTATGCATTAATTTTAAGAGAGGTAAATTGATTTTAAGGTGGTTATTAGCTAGGTGAAACAGGAAATGCATTATTCTTGATGACAAATGCATCATGGTATAGGCTTTCATCCTACATGGTGCTTTGGGCATTCTTCCACAGAATTACACAAAGTGAAAATTTTACTCCTATTTATTCAATAGTCACAAAAATCATTATTCAAGCAAATTAGAATTTTAAACTTGTAATATAGGCCTAACCTTTAAGTTTTCTTTAGCCTTCTTTCTCCCAGTCATGTTTTTATGTTTTCTTTTTAAAGCACATGACTTATCTCTGAAAGGGTCTACAGATTTTTACAGGCATCCTACATACTTTAACATCAGGAATTCTGAGCAAGATTTGGTAAATGCAAGAAACAAAATGGTCCATTCAAGGTGCTGCTAAATGAGCCAAGGAACCATGTGTGATTTCACATTTTAAAGCCAGAGGACTATCTCTCTCTGGTAGAGAGAAAACATACAGAAGAATGAAAGGCGGAAGACAAAATGCCAATCCTTAACAAACTGTCATGGTATTAGCCAGCTGAGTTTAAATCACAGGTCCTTGTTGAATTTTCCACCCTTCACTGGGAGTGGGCCTGGGGAAAGAAGAATGGATTGAGGAGGAGTTGAGGTTCCAGTCAGAAAACACCTAAGGAGTAATTTGGCATAAAGTATGCAATTCTTGTATTGGCTCATGTAATTAAAACAAATGGAAGAGTAAATAAAAGGTGGTGTGTGTTTCACTGAATAAGAAGCACTATCAACAGACAATGACCAAAGACCTGGTCCATCAGCTTCAAAAGGCTGGCAGATTGAATCTTATTCTTTTAGTCCCTTGTTTAAGAGAAATACCACCCACCTAAGAGGTGAAGGTGATGAGTACTCTGCATGAAAAGACTCATTGAACAAAGTATTTCTTAGCCCCTTTGCATTTTAATAGACGGTAACCAAGGGTATAATTATAAATATTCACCACTCTCTCCATTTGCTTTCTGAGAGCTTCATCTTGGCACCAAAGGAGCTGAAACAAAAAGTCAAATGAATCATCTGACTGCATTTTAAACACACTGTGCTATCCTAAGTGGAAACTGCTTAGGTTAAACTGATCTCCCAATGTTATCTTCAACAAATGCATGAATATATTTTCCTCCTATGCTTGAAATTGATGAATGTTGAAATATAGTCATTCATCTTCAAGAATGAGTATATTTAGAAACTGAAAGCTTTTTAAGTTAAGATTCAGAACTTAATGGGGTGTGTTTTCTGCTCTAAGGGTGTATCCAATTTTCTTGGCTATAGCTTTATCATCATCAAAACTGTCTGCACTCCAGTGGATAATATATAAAGAAAGTTAGCTGCTTGCTTAGTTTTTACCTTCAAGAGCTGGCAAAATATAAACAACAGAAATTGTGCATGCAAATAAATAATTATAGAAATTCAAAAAACACACTGTGAGTTCTTTGGAATTGAATCTTACGAATATACATTAGTATCATTCATGGACTTTCCCCAAGCTGTTTATATTTTCTTATTGGCACATTCTTCCACTGTGCCAAACATACTACAGCCTGAGAATTAATTTTATACTCTCTTTTCTTTCTCACCTCCTTATATTTACTCATTAGCCATATCCTATTCATTCCATTCATGTTATTATTTGAATGTGAGGTGTCCCCCAAAAGCTCACATGTGAGACAATGCAAGAAGGTCCAGAGGAGATATGATTGTTTTTTTTTTATTGGTTGTTCAAAACATTACATAGTTCTTGATATATGATATTTCACACTTTGATTCAAGTGGGTTATGAACTCCCATTTTTACCCTGTATACAGGTTGCAGAATCACATCAGTTACACTTCCACTGATTTACATACTGACATACTCATGTCTGGTGTATTCTGTTGCCTTTCCTATCCTCTACTATCCCCCCTCCCCTCCCCTCTTCTCTTTCTACCCCCTCTACTGTAATTCATTTCTCTCCCTTGTATTATTTTTCCCTTTCCCCTCACTTCCTCTTGTATGTAATTTTGTATAACCCTGCGGGTCTCCTTCCATTTCCAAGCAATTTCCCTTCTCTCTCCCTTTCCCTCCCACCTCTCAACCCTGTTTAATGTTAGTCATCTTCTCATGCTCTTCTTCCCTACTCTGTTCTTAGTTACTCTCCTTATATCAAAGAAGACATTTGGCATTTGTTTTTTAGGGATTGGCTATAAGATAACAAATAACCCAATCAACAAATGATTGGGTTTTAAGAGTCTTAATCAGTGATTTAATCCCCTGGGTAGGGATTAACTGAGTGGTACCTGAAGTGGCAGGATGTGGCTGGAGGAGGTGGGAATTGGGGTGTGGTTTGGGATGTACATTTGTATCTTGTGAGTGGAGTCTCTGCCAGCTGATCACAATGTGAGCTACTTCCCTCCACACTCTTCCTCCATGATGTTCAGCCTCACCTCAAACCCATATCAGTGCAGCCAGCCTTCCATGCACTAAGACCTCTGCAACCATGAGCCTACAAATAATCCTTTCTTTCACTATAGCTGTGATGGTCAGGTCTTTTAAAACGCAGCAGTGAAAATTTTGATTGAAAAACTGCCTATCAATCTTCTCAATCATCTCAACTTCCACTGCCATTGATTTAGCTTATACCCTTTTCATTTCTCACTTAGACTTCTTCCCACTTTTGCTAGCTCCCAACATTCAATACATTCGCAATACAAGTGGAACAAAATTTCTAATATAACTAATTATTTGACTTCTCAGTTTAAAAGCTATCAGTTCTATACTATTCAATATATATTATCACCTGAGGCAGTCAAGTCAAAACACCTTTGCATGGATACCATCTCTGACTTCTTTCAAGTATCCTTCTCCCACCATCATCTTCCCATATGCACTAAGCATTTTAGGCATACTAAACTATCTCATGTTTTTTAAACAGGATGTACAGATTTTCTCCCTCTTCAATTACCTGTTGACTAAAATTATTGATGTCTCATTTCTCATCTCTCCAGCAAATGCATCCTTACCTCAGACATATTTATGATCATGAAAGAACCTTTACTCTTTTGTTCAACACTGAATTCAAATATTTACTCTTCCAGAAGCATCCCATGACATCTCCAAGAAACATGCATTCCCTCAACAAATGGTTTCTACCTCTTCTTCTTATGAACTATTCTGTGGTAATTGGATGTTCTCAAGTTCGTCTCCTTAACTTATCTTTAGAGCTACAGCATACAATAGACACATTAATTTTGAGGGACAGGTAAGATGAGTGAATTGATGAATGAAACATATGCTTATTTGATGGGAAATAGTTAATGGGAAATAATTAACAGATTTTTTACTAATAAAGTTTTTATGTAAGTAGTAAGACATATTACTTATTTCCAAACAATCATTATGGGTTTATTAAATAAAAATTAATGATTAATTGAATAATATTAAGTAATTAAAGAAATTTCCATAATACATGTATTCCATCTGGATCTAAATACTTACTGTACATAATGTCTAATTCTAATTTCATAAATTATAAACTTCACTAAAACCAAAATTATTCTTTCCTTTAAAAAGTGCTTCTAAATAAATTGCTCCTAAAATAAACATGTGTTATTTGTAATTTGTAGTGAAATATAATCCAGCCTCATAAGCCTACTTAATCTTGTCCATCTGTACATCCTCTTCTAGTAAGAGTGCCTCACTTTATTTGGGAAAACTGTAGCTGTAATTGCATAAGTTTTCTAATTTCTCATTAAGAATTGAAGGCTGTAAAGATACAGGTTCCACAATTCCTGTGTACCACCAAATCATTATAAATTATCCCCATGAAAGTGAAAAAAGGGTGGTCTACTTATAATTTACTTCTTTTTTTGAGAGAGAGAGAGAGAGAGAGAGAGAGAGAGAGAGAGAGAGAATATTTTAATATTTTATTTCTTAATTTTTGGCAGATACAACATCTTTGTTTGTATGTGGTGCTGAGGATCGAACCCAGGCTGCAGGCATGCCAGACGGGCGCTCTACCACTTGAGCAACATCCCCAGCCCTATACTTTACTTCTTTATGTTTCAACATTGGAGGTACTCTTACACAAGATTTTCTTATTTCAATATTTTAAAGAAAAAAATTCTAGGTATCTAGAACTTACAAACCAGTAATTAAAAAAAAAGTTTTAATAGAATTTTCTGATAGCATGGTACTAACTTTAAACTTTTCAAATAAAATCTCCACTCATTATCAGCAATTCCTACCATATGTTTTAATGTGGAAATATAATGCAAAATATGCTTAATAAATATCCACCATTCTCTCCAATTGGTTTCTGAGAGCATCATCCTGGCACCAGCAAAGGAACTGAAACAAAAAGTCAACAGTGCCCTAAATTTAACCTTATGCAAAAGTAACTATTTCATGTATATTATTAAGAACCTTATCCTGACCTAATCCTAAAGACTGATGTCTGGGTACCACACCTCCACTGAAGAGAACCAGCATAGATTGCTCCTTTTAGTGAATGATGACTTGCGTATAAATCAAGATGACAGAAAGGAAAGAAGATCCAAAAGCAGAAATCATGTTCCTAGGTTTATTAATAGTGGTATTTTGTTAACTGTCAAGAAAATGGTTTTTGATTAATGGGGTCCAAAGAAAGATTAATAAACAAATTAATAATGTAAGGTTAACATTTATGAAGATCCATTCTTCTTTGAAGAATTCCATAATCAGCACTCCTTTTTACTGTGATCAGCTGTCTTTTTCCAGTTCACTGTTTCTCCCTGACTTTTAAAGACCTTTGTTTCAAATTTTGCCCTGTAGCTTGTGAAAAGCCCTACCTTTCTAGGTAGCACTTAACTTACCTCCCTTTTCTTAAAGATGAAATCAAAGCTTCTTTACAGATAGACACCAAATCAAACCACCAGCAATATAATTTAATAATAATTATTTATGCAATAATTTATTTTATTTATTTAGTGGTGCATAATAAACACACAAAACTGTAGATTTCAAACGGTATACTCTCCCATTTCAGAGGCTCTCTCTTTTCCTTTACTATGCAGAAACTTCAATTTGATGCCATTCATTTATTGATTCTTGTTATTATTGTATCATTTTCTGAGATATAGAAGTCCTTTAAGGGAAGTCATTGCCTTCGCCTATATGTTGGAGTGTTTCCCCTATGTTATGTATCAACAGTTGTGAAATTTCTTGTCGTATTCCTAGGTCTTTTATTCATTTTGACTTTTGTGCAGTTTTAGTCAGTTCTGTATCACTGTGACACTCAACTTGACAAAAACAACTTAGAGAAAAATTCTATTATGGTTCACTGTTGCATGGATTTAGCCTATGGTAGACCAGCTCCATTACTCTGGGCCCAAGGTGAGGCAGAACCGAATGATGGAAGTGCGTAGAGGAGGCAAGCTCCTTAGTTTTTGGTGGCTGCAAAGCAGGGGTTGTGGAGAGAGGGAGGGAGGCAGGCCTCAGGGAAGATGTATCTTTCCAAGGCACACCCCCAGCAATCCACCTCACATAACCATGCCCAACCTGTCTACAGTTACCAGTCAGTCAGTTCATTCAAACTTGGAAGAACTGATTTGGTTACATCTCTCACAATACAACCAACCCACCTCTAAACATTCCTGCATTAACACAGGAGCTTCTGGTGGAGTGGAGGGGGGCACCTCATATCCAAACCATGATAGAGAGAGAGAAGAAACTAATCTCATTCTTTTACATATGGATATCCAGTTTACCTAACAGATTTCGTTTCAAAGGTTATCTTTTATATTTTGGCAACTTTACCAAGGAGGTTTGTTTCCTGTGTCTTCCATTTCATTCCATTGATCTATGTGTCTGCTCTTATGCTATTACCATGCTGATTTTGTTACTGTTGTTCTGCAGTGTATTTTGGAAAACAGGTACTGTGATGCTACCAGCATTGCTCTTATTGTTCAGTATTGCTTTGACTATTCTGGGTCTTCTTGAGGATGAAATGTCATTTACAACTTCTTTGTTTGAATACTATACAATACAAAAATTAAATATCAAGGAAAATAACTATATCATTGAAATTAACTTGTTTGTTTTAAGTCATTCTGAGCAATGTGTCTGAGTAATGGCAGGAATAGCATACTAGTAATCCTAGGGAGCCATATTGCAGGGGAACATTTGATTGGGTGATTGGGTGATTGTGCCAGTTGGAAGTCTGGACTACTTGGCTGCAAGGGCTAACAAACCTGATTTCTGACCTGATTCTATTTCTAGGAACAGATTTACATTAACCAAACTCAAGAGATTTTATTTTAAAGCCAGAATGTCAAATTTCTCCACTGAGGAAGAGGATTATACTTACTGAAATGAAAAATGGTAGGGCCTTCTTTTTAACATTTACTGATTGTCCCTATAGACAACTTCAGAGAACATCAAGTTAGAACCTGGATATCAATATTTTAGTATATGAAAGTTTTCATTTCTGTCAAAGGCACTGGGCAGGTGAAATTTTGTAGTATATATGTTATCTCTTCCTAAGCAAGTTTCATGGAAAGTTAAGTCATGATAGAAAAAAAGCCTGATATCTATGAGACCAGAATAAGGGTATTATCCAAATGCCATTAAACTTTTAACTATATGAGAATATTTTATCTTTCTCTTCTTTCCCAATTCCTAACCATCACCTGAATCAGACAGGTATATTCTTGAGCAATGTGTTCTTGCTCCGGCCAATGATGACTACTGTTAGCTTTTGCCTCTTCTTATGGGTCCATGATATACCAGCCTCTGTGGCCTATTATTTCTCTTCAGCAGCAATAGTACGTGGTGATAATATTGCTCTGCTTTCATATGTTGATTTTAAGGCTTACCTCTTATAATGTGATTTCTTTGCCTTAACTTTACTTTTCCTTTAAGATTTTTTTTTTCCAGTGCTAGGCATTGAACCTAGGGCCTTGCACATGCTAGGCAAGGGCTCTACTGCTGATCTACACACCCAATCTACTTTAAATTCTTATGGAATGTTTAGAATGTACAGCTTTTAAAAGTAGCAGTTCCAGTAGGTCGGATGTAAGCAAGCAAGATGAGTTAGGAAAATATCTTTAAATAGGAAGCATCAACTGAAAACAGAAGTGGGGCAAAGGAGAGACAGGGAGGAGCACAGCAAAGTTTTAGCCATGGAAGTTGTCAGATTTAAGTTTGCACTTTTCTGTGCCACAAATCCCAGTTCATAATAACAAACTCCAGCTGATTTAGCTCTCAGTCCTTCTGCTGTAAGTTACATTAGCAGGGATATGAAATATTTAAATGTTTGACCCTGGTCAAATGTATCACCCTTCAAGTTCAGCTTGTAGACCAGAGTCTCATCATGGCAATTCAATATAGTAAATTTGAGAAGCAGCAGGCAGAATACTGCTCCTTCCCTCTGACTCTTTTCATGGGGAAAAAAATGAATGTGTGTTAGAGAACTCACACACCACAGGAAATCCTCCAATTATTGAAATCCATAAAAGGATTTGCCTATGGGGTCTCCTGAATAGAATAAATCATCTTGATGACTTGCTGGGATTTTTCTTTTTATTTGCAATTCTCATGGCTCTTTTGATCACCACTGTCTACCTCTGCAGTGGTTCAATACTTGCAGGATGCTAGATGAATAGAAATCTTAATGTATGCAGTGTATTTACTTAAAAGATATGGGTTCTCATATTGCCTCGTAAAATGATCACACCACTCTACTATTCAAAATAAAAACACACTTCCTCAAAAATACACGTCTGTGATGTCATACGATGCTTTCTGTGGTCATATGATAAGGCTATCACCATTTAACTGACCATCTTTCTGAGCAATCAATACAATGTCATCATGCTGAGTATTCAGCAGATTTGTTTCCATATCTCCATACTCCCTCTGACCTTTCTACCACTTCTCTGCAAGCACAAGAAGGCCTACACTCTTGGTGAAAGGGGACATGTGTTTATTTGGAACTGCCAATCACTATAGTTATCACTTCACACACCATTCTGTCAGTGTTAAAATTACCTTTTGTGATTTGAATTCTGCCAAAAATATTTTTGAAATATTTACTGTGTTCTTTCAGATGCTGCTTGAAATCCTAACCCTGCTCTGTCTTTTTATGGTTATTGACTAAGCCTTTCTTGTGCTAACCAGTAAGCCAAATAAAAAATAGTTTGCTTCTTTCTACCATCTTCATCCTGTCTATGTGTAGAAGGCCCTGAAATATAAAAATAAAGAAACGTAGCTAGAGAAGACAGGGAGGGAATTTGAATGACTTAGATTAAGGAATGTATGGCTGAATTTTCATCAAATCAGGAGGAGAGGCTATCCAGAACAATGGTTCTGCAGTCTTAATACATCTATAAAGGTCACAGGTGTGATGTTCCACAGGCTATAGCATAGCCTGGAGTTATGCTTGATGCTCTCACCTAGTTATAATTCCAGTCCTTTCCATCTCACTCTCAAAAGAAAGTGCAAGTCAGTGAACATGACATTCTTACATGGATAACCTTGAATCTAATTTATAAGAAAATTACTCACTCCAACTCTTGAACACCTGACACCTTACAACTGATCTTCATGAGCTCCTATACCATAAACACCATGAAATAAACCCATAAAAAGAATTACAATTCACAAAATATGTGATGGAGATTACATGACACAAAAGCCCTGACTTTTAACTGAAGATTTCAGGCTCTGTAGAGAGTTTTGCTTAGTTGGATAGCAGGGTGGGAACTAAAGAATGGGTGAGGGAAACAGCTGTGGAGGAACAAAGAATGGGTGAGGGAAAAAGGGCTATCAGTCTGTTCAAACCATAAAATGATGGATGTTTGAACTGGGAGAAGCAGAAGGAAATAAAGGAGAAAAATATTCAGTAATCAAGCTTTTTCTTTTCAATACTTTGATGAATTTGCAGTGGTTGCCGGGTTTTTTTTTTGCCCATGTTGGGATAATGTTTTATGAGGAATATCCCCTGGGGTTTTCTACAAAAGTAAGATGTGTTTCTTATGAGATTATTCCCTGGAGCCTCACTCAGAAATAAACAGTTCATTGCTTATATGGTTTTTATAGAGCAAGTTCTCATTCAATGGATACATAACTAAAAAAACTGAACTGTATAAAAACTATTCTTCTACTCTGATCCCTTAAGCCATTTATAACTTGCTTCTTTTTGTGAGATGAGTCCTGAGGCTCTCTTTCTCCTACTTTTTTAGAAAGTAGCATACCACAAGTGTGCAAATTTGACTTCTAAATATAAATGTCAGTCTATAACATTTTATACTTTTTGCAACAGTATAAATAAAGTAGTCCATAAATCACATAAAAAAAGTTCTACATGCCATTGTAAAATTCTAGAATTTTTAAGTTTGTAAAAAATTGACTATCAATACATGTGATCTCCAAATTTGGCAATTAAATTCAGTGTTTAAATGCCCTGCTTTTGAAGTTCCCATCTTAAGTATTGAATGGCTACCTACCTGGTTTTTGTATGTAAAGTGACTGAAAGAAAAAGCAAGAAGACTCCTATCATTTATTTTTTTCTGATGGGTGTGTTTAGTACTTTTTACTATTCTAGTCAACTTTTAAGTGTTTTTAATATGACATGAAACATAATTAATAAACACAAAGCTCTAGTAACCAAGATTATCAACCACTTTTCCAGAAACTTAGCCATTTAAAGGATTTAAAATGTTCTCTCATCACAGAAAGGGAGAAAATAGTAAACCTGGATTAAGAATGCAGATGGTCCTTGACTTGTAATAGTTCAACTTGTTCCCCCCTTTACAATAGTATGGAAGCAATATACAATTAGAATCTATATTTCAAATTCTGAATTTTGCAGGCTAGTGATGAGTGGTATGATAGTCTCATGATGCTTCTAGCAGTCTTGAGTCCTAACAATCACGAGGGGAACAGCTGAGACATGGTGTGGCTGGGTTTTGATGTTCAGCAGGTTAGATGCATTGAATGCATTTTAACTACAATAAGTTCATCGGGGCATAACCCTATCTTAAATTAAGAAACATCTGCAGTGAAATTTTGTCCATATTTGCAGATTTAAATAAGTTCTGCTTTCAATAAATACTGTTTGCCTGTTACATTCCAGAGGTGAAAATTGTGCCATGCAACTAGCCATAATTTCAAACAAATGGTGAAGATAAAAACTCATTTGGTCATTGACTTCAGGCATTTAAAACCCATTCAGTTGTTGCACAACAGAATTCACTGGGAGAAACTTTTGCAGGAAAAATGGATAGCAAGAACGTGAGTTCTCTGTTGGTCCTCACATTGTGGAATAGCACATTGAAGTCTCGGGCTGGACAGGAGACTTTAGGACAGGGTTTACTTGGATTGTTGGGATTATTAAATTTTATTCAGAACTTTTTAAGTTATTCAGTATAGGTAGCCCCCTCTGCCTGTTGGCATTAGGAACCAGGGTTCAAAAGCAGTACAATAAAAATTTGGCTCCCATCCTCTGTTGCCAGCTCAGAGGGACAACCTGTATAGTATAGCAAACTGGAAGCAGGATTAACTGAATGAGCACTCAAGACTGCCAAAGCAAGTTGCCTCTCTCTGGTATAAACTTACAATTAAGGAGGTTTGGTTTCTTTAAGGACTGGACCATAGCCTCTTTTCACTGAAATTCAGAAAGGAAGATTTCTTTTCTTTTATTTTATTTTTTGGGTGAAGCCAACCTGTTGAGTCATTCTTGGATTTACTCGGTTTACCCTCCTGATCCCACATGGTGGACTCCAAATATCATGCCCCGCTCTGTCAGAGAGGAGTATCATATTAAACTTTTAGAGCTATAAATCAGTCACTAAAATTGATGTAAGAAATATCAGAAAGTGGTTAGGGTGCTAGGTGACCTACTCCAGGAAGCATGTTCTCCCAAAACAAACTGGGACACCTTTGGTAAGAACTGCCCCCCCCAGGATGATAATGTCCAGTTCTGGAAACTGCAACAAAGCTGCCATCCACAGCTGCAGAATAGAGCCTTAGAAATAGCATGCTCCCAAACCTCCTCCACGATTTGGAGAAGGGAGTGCTACAGCCCTACTTAACCTCTGATTGTTCATCCTCTACTAAGAGTTTACCTGGCAGATACCGGTGATGCAATTCAATGATATTTACCAGAAATCTGGGTGCACCCAGGAGCATAACAATGTGATTACCAGATTCTGGAATGGTTACCAGCTTTCCACTTGACACATCCAGTCCTGCATATCAAGCCCTGCATGATGATAGAATAGCTGAAAAGGCTGACACTGCTCAGGGATGTATATGTTGAATTTAACCCATCCATGATGACAATCATCTTGCAAGACTACTGGTACAAGACAAATTAGTATGCATTCTCTACTAACCTCTCGGTAATGCTGGGAGTTTCCTTCAGGGCTAGAAAGGTTTCACTCCATAGACTTGAGTTGCTCAATCATGGAAATTCCAAATAAGAGTTTCTTCTTCAGGTCTGGCCTTGGGCCAACTTTTGGGAGAAAGCCCTGAGACATTGGGAATATTCTGCATGATAAAAGTGGTTTGTATGCCTGAGGCCTTGAGTCCATGGTGTATCATTTTGACCAGCTAAGTTTATCCTAACAGTATGTTTTATGTCAAATGTCTGTTTTTGCTCTGGTGTGTGTGTGTGTGTGCAAGTGTGTACGTGTGTACACTGGAGTCAGAAGAGCTGAAGTCAGTTACTCAAGAAGGGCAAGTTCTCATCACTGGCCCTTATAAAACCCCTATACAACAAGGCCTGATTAAGCTTCACTGCTTGGCAATACCAGGAACACATCGTTGCTGAGAGAATCCTGTACCTGAGTGCTGCTACTGAGGGGAGATAGCTGCAAGTATGCACCAGGTTTCTCACTTTTATTTTAATCTGTATCCTTTCACTATAATAAACTGGAACTGTTGGGATGATAGTTTTTCTGAGCCACTGAGCACTGGTAGTGTCTCAGTGGGCCTGTAATAACCTACATAATGGGAAAAAATAATTGCAAATCATGTATCTAATAAGGATTTAATCTTCAAAATATTTATGAAACTCCTACAACTGGATACCAGTTAACTAAAAACCCAATTAAAAATAGACTAAGGACTTGAATTGACATTTCTTAAAAAGACATACAAATAACCATCAGGTACATAGAAAAATGCTCAACATCACCAGTCATAAGGGAAATGCAAATGAAAACCACATGAGCTATGACCTCACACCTCTCAGTATGGCTTTTATAATGAAACAAAACACCACGTGTGTTGGTGAAGATAAGAAGATATTAGAATCCTTACAAACTGTTGCTGCCAATGCAAAATAGTCAGTTTAAATAAAAATCAGTATGGTGATTTCTATAAAAAAATAAAAATAGAACTCTCATATAATCTAGCAATCCTGCTGTCTGGGTATTTATCTAACAGAACTGAAGTGAGAATCTTGAAGACATATTAGTACTCCTATATTTCCAGTAGCCATGACATGGAAATGACCTAAATATCCATCACTGGATGAATGTATAAAGAGCAGGTGTTGGTATAATAATGAAATACTATTCAGCTTTAAAAAACACATTTTTCAAAATGAGACAACAAAATGAACTTTGGAGGCATTATCCAAAGTGAAATAATCCAATCTCAGGACAAATACTGTATGATTCCACATTTTTAAGGTATCAAAAATTGCCAAATTCATAGAATAAGAGTAGAATGGTAGTTGTGTTTATGAGATTGAGGAATGTGGAATTACTAATCAATAAGGATAAAGTTTTAGTTAAGCAACATGAATAAACTCCAGATATCTAATATATAATAGTGTACCTATAGTCAAAAATAACATTATATACTTAAAAATGGTTGAGAGACCCCTGTTTCAAGTATTCTTACCACAAAGAAATAATTGTTTTAATTTTTTTAAATTTATCTAAGGGAAAAGATTCTGGATACATCAATTGGTGACAGATATTCCTTCCAATCTACTTAATGGCTAAATCATTGTGTAGGAACATCCGAATTTGGACAGCAAAAGCTTTTGCCTCCCTTCCTAGAATCTGGGTGATTCTGAAGTTCGAATGGACTGGTTTCACAGTGATCTAACCCAGGGGTGACCCATCAAACTCACCACTTTATTATTCTAAACTCATAGGAAGAGGGTGGTCTTCATCTCTTTCTTCTGAATGGATAGTATCATTCTCTAAAACTGCCTCTATTTTATACACTGGCAGGGAGCAATCAGCCTTCAGAATTCTATGGTTTGGGATAATACTTGACTTGCACTGTAAGGTTTTTAAGCTGAATGATTAGAAAGCAATGATCCCTTTCCTGCTATAGTCAAGGACCATGATGCAATATCAGTGTGATGAGACTAAATGTTGGCTTCAGTCCTATCCTGCCAGCTCAGCTTTGGTTGCAGTGTTATGTGGCAAATAGAAGCCAAAGTAGCCACAACCCAAACATGGAAGGTGAAGGACTTCCTTTTGGACACTTTTGGCATCATCTGAAACTGGAGTCCAAATCTTACCCTTGACCTACATCAATTTTCTTAATCCCCAGCCATAGTCAGCTTCATGGCATTTTTCAGGGAGGTCAATTCCTTTCCTGGGAGACCTGCCTACAGATGATCAGTGTTGGCTTCCCACTGGAAAGCACAGCTATTGTATAGTGTATTCATAGTTTAATAAGACATTACGACTATCCTAGAAAAACTCCCAGATTCACAGGGTGGAGACTAGCAGCAATGATCAAACTTGGAATCAGTGACAAATTCTAATTGCAAATATGCATTGCTTATAATAACTAAAGTTTGATAAGCATTTGATTTCATCAGGGTCCCAAGTCTATTCAGTTTTGCAGTAGCTTTTTTTCCCCATTAAAATAATACTACAAACTTTGATGATGACACTTTACTGACCAATTCTCTTGCTCTTGGTGAATGAACTTGGCTTCCCCTGACAAACTCTGGAGTGCTTTGAGATTGTCCCAATTTAACTTTGCTAGAGAGACAGAATGATAGAATCTACTCTGTTTTTTTTTCATCCTATGGACTTTAACATTTAATCCTTAATATTAATTTTAAAAAATAAGTAGGCATCGGTGCTATTTTAGTGAGTATTTACTGACAGTGTTATTATAGCTATAACTATATATTTGCTAAATGACTTCCACAACTATGTTTTGAACAGAAAACAAAAAGCCAAAGAGGGTGTTTCCAAATACAATACCTAACCCCTAACACTTTTGGCGCAAATCACTTGATCTTGCCACATCCTGACTGTCTTATTTTCAGAATGGACAAAGTAGAAAGGCCTTTACTCATCAAAATGTCAGGATGTGTATACAGTGAGTATTTTTATTTTACCAGCTTTGGATATATAAATTATAACAGGCAGTAAAGTAGAACTTTATCTTCTATGTATCTATGCCTGAAGAATTTTCTACCCCAGTCCCCAGACATTAAGCAGAATCATTTAATGTCTAAGCTGCACTCCCTTTCTGACAGGACTCACTTAAAGTCAGCATTTAAATCATGTTGTATTTTCTGTTTGTGTAAAAATCCTCTCCACAGCAAGGCTTCTGAAGAGCAGGTGACTTCTCTCATGCTTCTTGGTAAACTTGAAATACCTAACACATTACTAGGACTAGGGTGAAGCTCCCCAGGAATTTGAGTAACATGGCAAACAGCAAAGAGCACAGCACAGCAGGCCTCCTCACACTTGATTCTCTGAGACAGTTAGGACATCAGGTACAATACCTCCCAGTCTTCAGCCTTTCACTGCTTGAGTCAAAACATTATTCCTTTATTTCAGATGGGTGGCTGATGTCAGCAGGATCATCACCACAACCCTCTGAGCCAAACATCAGGAGGTTAATAGAAGCTGTTGTTGGAGAGGAAACATCCTGTTGTTCTTTGTCTCCAACACTTCCCAGCAGGCAGAAGGACCTCCCACCAGAAGAAGAGTTTAGAAGAAGGCTGCCATCTGCAAAGCAATTATCTCATACTTTTTGTGACCCCCCCCCCAGTGGTTTGACGAATGGACCAATAGAACACTTTTAAGTGTGTCTTTACTTGCTTCTAAGTTCTAAAACACAATATAATATTAATAATGATAGCAGGAGAAAAGTTTTCCTTCCAGTACCATCAGCTTTTCCAGGTCTGATTTCAACTATTAAATAAACTTCCTTCAGATAATGAAAATTTCTCTAAGTTAGAGGTGTAGAAATACCTAGTGCATTGCACATTGCCAACTCTATTTAATGTGGCAGTGACATTTTTTCCCCATTAAAACAATAATACAAATTTTGGTGATGACAGTTTACTGATCAATTCTCTTGCTCTTGGTGAATGAACTCAGCTTCTCCTGAAGACCTCTAGAGTGTTTTGAGATTGTCCCAATTTAACTTTGCTAGAGAGACAGAATGATAAGCTTTAGATTATATAGTGTCAGTGTCGGTGAAAAACAGGAAGATAAAGGCAGAAGACATCAAATAAGAACAGAGAAGTTCTATAAAATGAAAGAAAAAATGACAGGAGGAAGAAAGAAAAAAGAAGTCAAGGTTTATATTGTTCTAACCACAACTCTTATGTCGCTCATCTTCCTTACCTTTCTTAAACTAGTTACTCCATTTATTTTTTTTTATTTTTAATTTATTTATTCTAATTTGTTACATATGACAACAGCATGTATTTCAATTTATAGTACCATATAGAGCATAGTTACTCAATTTAAATCTTAAGTCTATTTACTCAATAGGTTATACGTTCATTGAATGAGCAATTTGAATGTACTTTTTTTTTAATATGCCATGAGATTAAAAGATGGAAACTGTTCACTTAGTGGTGAATAATTATAGTTATCAAGTCTCCTGAGGTCCTAAGACCCTCTCCATTTAATCTTAAATTTCCTGTGCAAGATAACTGTCATCTCTACATACATTCCACTCAAGCTAGATCAGATCACTTGCCATTTTCCATTCTTGCTCTATGTAGAATAGCTTCAATCAATGTCTATGCTTTGCTGCTCTCTGCTGGCAAAGTGGGAACCAGCTACGCTTGAAACAAAAACAAAAACTCAGTGGTTAACTTACTAAAGGGATCTTGGATTCCATCTGGAAGAAATGTTTACACAGTTTTATATTAAAACACTAAATACAAAATTTTAAAGTAAGGAAAACAATACATTTTATTCTCCCTTCATAATAAATGGAACTTTGTAATGTATTCAATAACTACATTTATTTGGCTGAAATATTGCAGAAATTTGCTGTAATTTGCAACTGTGAGTTGCAGTTCTGATATTCTGCATACTGATGAATAACATTACAATTAAAATGACTGTCAAACATTTGAGCAACTATTTTTAAAAAAAATACTTTTTGCTCTCTCTAATATATCTACCCATTTCCTCACATTATTTATTTTGGGAAACACAAGACAATGGATATCATATATTTCTAACATTTTTAAAATATACTGACATGTTGTATTTCAAGTACAGTCTTGCAGTAACATTGATGTAAATAAGTTTGTAATCCTTGTAAAACACTACAAGATTTAGTCACACTGTCAACAGTTTTTATTTGTTACTCCACATTTTTAGAAGGTATAATACTTTCCACTCTGTAGTTTTAATGTATATAATATTCTTCCTTACATTTAAGAATCACAATTATGAAATATCATTAGATAAATTTTCCTATTCTCAGTGCTACTCAAGTGGTGAAATCATATCTATCCCAACTATTCATTTTTACATGAAGAATATGACATTTAATATACCAAAATGCTTGATTTCATGTGACTCTTAACAGATTTGAGTTCTCACACTAGGGAAATATTGTCTTATTATTTCTGTGTCACCTCCAAGTAGAACTGCAAGTAAGAATGGAGTTCAAGATCACTACTTCTGGGGCTGGGGTTGTCTCTCAGTGGTAGAGTGCTCTAGTGAGACCCTAGATTTAATTCTCAGCACTACATAAAAATAAATAAATACAATAAAGATATGTGCCCATGTATAACTAAAAAGTCTTTTAAGAAAATTATTACTTCTGGAAGAGACTAAGAGGACATGAAACCAAGAAACCATCGCTATACAAATCACCTCCTCAAAATAATTAGCAATTTCTGTTTTTTTTTTTTTTAAGCAATTTTGTTGTTTTGTTGTAATCTCTTTCCTCAGGCCCACTCCTGGAGAAACCCATCTTCACTAAGGCTGATGAGGATGCTTTGGCTCACATTGTCTGGGCCAGCAAAAAAACACCTATGTCAGGAATACTTTCAGAGGTAATCAATCGTTGGGGGAAAAAATGAGTCAGGAAGAGAATATCATGAATAAATACTCTATTGGGCTATTTAAGTTCCCTGTTTTTAACATCACCATATCCACAAAGGCAACATTTCCCCTCTTCTGTTTTATACTAATTGATTCTTAATTACAAAACAACTTGATTAAATCAATCCATCACCCAAACTGTCTTTTGCTATCAGTATTTAACCTACAAATTATCAGTTTCCCATGGTCTATAATTAACCAAAGTTTTCTATGTCCTCATTAAGTTCAGCTAATCAAGATTATCCTCTGCTCATTATTCACTTTTCAAAAGTCATTTCTAAGTATGAATCATGTTGAAGGAGTGAAAGTTGGATGTCGTAGCATTCACTCAATGATGAGAGAAATCCTCTTCCGAAAGACAGAAGTCAAGAAATAACAGACTGTAATAGAAATGACCTCTAAACTTATGGTAATGAGTCCTAACTTTTATTACTAGTTTTTTTTTTTTTCAGGCAGGCTTTTTTTCTAACCAATATTGATACTCTCCTTGACACAATCTTCACAAATGGCTATAAAGTAAGCACTACAAAGAAGAAAGTGATGCAGTGTGTTTTAAGTCACCCCATTACTAATAGACAATGGCAGGATTTGAGTCTGATATTGGCAACTCTAGGCTCTCATCACCAACTCCTCACCTACAGATGATATGCAGCAAAAAGGGAGGATATGAACATAATTATCAGTGAATGGAATAGTGGCTTATGGAACAGAACTGTGTGTGTGTTTAATCTAAAATTTCTACAGTTCATCATTTTATATGTCAGACCCCACATTCCCCATAAACTATAATAAAATTTTTAATCACAAATTTGCTAGTTTGCCCCTCTGACCTGAAAAGCTGGTTACAAAGAAATTATTGTAAAGTGAAAATTATTCTGTGAAGGAACATAATTTATTCATGCCAATTTGGTGGAAAATAGCAAAAACTCACTTTTCAGGAGCTTTGGGGGGAAGGCAAAGTGCTGGTGTGTGTAACCAAACCAGAGGAAAGTTCAAGATGGAATAAATGATTACCAGGTGTTTCAGTCTGTTTTTTTTGTTTTTTTTTTGTTGTTGTTTGTTTTTTTTTTTTTTTTTTTTTTTGCCACTGCGACTAAAAGTCTTGACCAGATCAATTGTAAAGGAGGAAAAGTTTATTTGGGGGTTCACAGTTTCAAATGTCTCAGTCCATAGATTGTCAAGTCCATTTCTCTGGGCTTAAGGTGAGGCTGAACATCATGGCCAAAGAGCACAGGGAAGTGTCTCACATGATGATCAGACAGCAAAGAGACAGAGACTCCACTGGTTAGATACAAAATATATACTCCAAAGGCATGCCCCCAATGACTTACCTCCTCCAGCCGCATCCTTCCCCTTTCAATTAACATTCAGTTAATATCATCAGGGGATTAATTCACTGATTTGGTTAAGGCTGTTATAACCTGATAATTTCTCCTCTAAACTTTCTTGTATTGTCTCACACATGAACTTTTGGGGGACACATCCCATCCAAATCATAACACCAGGATTTTGAATGTGTAAAACTTTTCTCTAAACATATGACATTTCATCTCTCTCTGTAGTTTCTTTGCTTTAGAAATTTCCTCTCGGTTGATTCCCAAGTATTTTATTTATTTTTTTTTGAGGATATTGTGAATGGAGTAGTTTTCCTCATTTCCATTTCAGAAGTTTTGTTGCTGATATACAGGAATGCCATTGATTTATGCGTGTTGATTTTATATCCTGACACTTTGCTGAATTCATTTATTACCACTAGCAGTTTCTTTGTAGACCCTTTTGGGTCTGTTAGATATATTATCATATCAACCGCAAATAGTGATAATTTAAGTTCTTCTTTTCTATTTTTATGCCTTTAATTTCTTTTGTCTGTCTAATTGCTCTGGCTAGTATTTCAAGAACTAAATTGAATAGAAGTGATGAGAGAGGGCATCCCTGTCTAGTTCCAGATTTTAGAGGGAATGCCTTCAGTTTTTCTCCATTTAGAATGATGTTAGCCTGAGGTTTAGCATATATAGCTTTTACAATGTTGAGGTAAGTTCCTGTTATCCCTAGTTTTTCTAGAGTTTTGAACATAAAGGGATGCTGTACTTTGTCGAATGCTTTTTCTGCATCTATCGAAATGATCATATGGTTCTTATCTTTAAGTCTATTGATGTGGTGAATAACATTTATTGATTTCCGTATATGAACCAGCCTTGCATCCCAGGGATGAATCCTACTTGATCACTGTGCATAATTTTTTTGATATGTTTTTGTATTCGATTCGCCAGGATTTTATTGAGAATTTTTGCATCTGAGTTCATTAGAGATATTGGTCTGTAGTTTTCTTTCTTTGAAGTGTCTTTGTCTGGTTTGGGGATCAGGGTGATGTTGGCCTCATAGAATGAGTTTGGAAGAGCTCCTTCTTTTTCTATTTCTTGAAATAGCTTAAAAAGTATTGGTATTAATTCTTCTTTGAAGGTTTTGTAAAACTCCGCTCTATACCCATCCGGTCCAGGGCTTTTCTTGGTTGGTAGTCTTTTGATGGCCTCTTCTATTTCTTCCTTTGTTATTGGTCTGTTTAAATTGTGTGTGTCTTCCTGACTCAATCTGGGCAGATCATATGACTTAAGAAATTTACCGATATCTTCACTATCTTCTATTTTATTGGAATATAGGGTTTCAAAATACTTTCTAATTATCTTCTGTATTTCTGTAGTGTCTGTTGTGATATTGCCTTTTTCATCCTGTATGTTAGTAATTTGAGTTCTCTCTCTTCTTCTCTTCGTTAGCATGGCTAAGCGTCTGTCGATCTTATTTTTTTTTCAAAGAACCAACTTTTAGTTTTATCAATTTTTCAATGTTTTTTTTGTTTCAATTTCGTTGATTTCCACTCTGATTTTAATTATTTCTTGTCTTCTACTACATTTGATGAAAACTACAGAACCCTAAAGAGAGAGATAGAAGATGATGTTAGAATATGAAAAAATATACCCTGTTCATGGATAGGCAGAACTAACATCATCAAAATGGCAATATTACCCAAAGTTCTCTACAGGTTTAATGCAATACCAATCAAAATCCCAATGGCATTTCTTGTAGAAATTGATAAAGCAATCATGAAATTCATATGGAAAAACAAAAGACCCAGAATAGCAAAAGCAATTCTAAGCAGGAAGTGTGAATCTGGAGGTATAGCAATACCAGATTTCAAACTGTACTACAGAGCTATAGTAACAAAAACAGCATGGTACTGGTACCAAAACAGGCAGGTGGACCAATGGTACAGAATAGAGGACACAGAGACCAATCCACAAAATTACAACTTTCTTATATTTGATAAAGGGGCTAAAAGCATGCAATGGAGGAAGGATAGCATCTTCAACAAATGGTGCTGGGAAAACTGGAAATCCATATGCAACAAAATGAAGCTGAACCCCTTTCTCTCACCATGCACAAAAGTTAACTCAAAATGGATCAAAGAGCTTGATATCAAATCTGAGACTCTGCACCTGATAGAAGAAAAAGTTGGCTCCAATCTACATATTGTGGGGTTGGGCTCCAAATTCCTTAATAGGACGCCCATAGCCCAAGAGTTAATAACAAGAATAAACAAATGGGACTTACTTAAACTAAAAAGATTTTTTCTCAGCAAGAGAAACAATAATAGAAATAAATAGGGAGCCAACATCCTGGGAACAAATCTTTACTCCTCACACTTCAGATAGAGCCCTAATATCCAGAGCATAGAAAGAACTCAAAAAATTAAACAATAACAAATAACCCAATCAACAAATGGGCCAAGGACCTGAATAGACACTTCTCAGAGGAGGACATACAATCAATCAACAAGTACATGAAAAAATGCTCACCATCTCTAGCAGTCAGAGAAATGCAAATCAAAACCACCCTAAGATACCATCTCACTCCAGTAAGATTGGCAGCCATTATAAAGTCAAACAACAACAAGTGCTGGCGAGGATGTGGGGAAAAGGGTACACTTTTACATTGCTGGTGGGACTGCAAATTGGTGCAGCCAATATGGAAAGCAGTATGGATATTCCTGGGAAAGTTGGGAATGGAACCACCATTTGACCCAGCTATCGCCCTTCTGGGACTATTCCCTGAGGACCTTAAAAGAGCGTACTATAGGGATACTGCCACATCAATGATCATAGCAGCACAATTCACAATATCTAGACTGTGGAACCAAACCAGTTTCCCTTCAATAGTTCAATGGATAAAAAAACTGACATTTATTCACCATGGAGTATTACACAGCACTAAAAAATGAAAAATCATGGAATTTGCAGGGAAATGGATGGCATTAGAGCACATTATGCTAAGTGAAGCTAGCCAATCCTTAAAAAATAAATGCCAAATGTCTTCTTTGATTTAAGAAGAGCAAATAAGAACTGAGCAGGGAGGAAGAGCATGAGGAAAAGATTAACATAAAACAGAGGTGAGTGGTGGGAGGGAAAGGGAGAGAGAAGGGAAATTGCATGGAAAGGAAGGAAACCCTCAACGTTATATGAAATCACATATAAGAGGTTGTGAGGGGAAAGGGGGGGAAAACAAGGGAGAGAACTTAACAACAACAGATTAGGTAGAGAGGGAAGATGGGAGGGGAGGGGAGGGGAGGGGGATAGTAGGGGATAGGAAAGGCAGCAGATTCCAACAGTCACTAATATGGCATTATGTAAAAATGTGAATGTGTAGCTGATGTGATTCTGCAATTTGTATTTGGGGTAAAAATGGGAGTTCATAACTCACTTGAATCAAATGTATGAAAGATGATATGTCATGAGCTTTGTAATGTTTTGAACAACCAATAAAAAAAAAAAGAAATTTCCTCTCAACGACACAGGACTGACTTCCAGAACTCTGAACAGAAAAACATACAAACATATAACTGGAGAGAAAAAAATTCTATCCACCAGCACTAAGTTTAAAAATCTCATGAAACATCACTTATTGGCCCAATACCCATTCCTACACAGGGGAAAGAGTGATAGGATCAATCTGGTTTGTGTCATTGGTCATCTCTATTGAAATGGAAGCAAGCTGGATATAATGGCATGATTGTAAATCAATAAAGTTGCTTGTTTAAGCTTTAACCTAAAAATAAATTACATAAATTACTTGCCATGACCTTAATCACCCTATCATTTATGTTTAGACTTACATGGTTTCTACAATTGAGCCTGTATTACTTCTCAAAAAGTCCAAGGCTCAGGTGGTACCATCTGATTGCTAAATAAGGACATATGTCTTTATCCTCAGGGGAAAAGGGATAGCATGTATCTTCCACTAGGGATTTCATAGTAGGAGACATGGCATATCTGTCCAATAATTCTCTTGATATGACATACGCCCCCACAAAAAAGGAATAGAGTTTGCATTATAAAGGCCAAATAAATGAGCAAAATCCAGTTACTTACATGATCAAGACTCTTTAGTTCCTTAGTCACTAACACTTGTCCTTTAGTGCTTTCAAATTATTTACTTTGAAGTTAAGTTGAAGGTACGTCCAACTGACAGCAATTTAGTCCATTTTGATGTATGGCATAATAAACATTCATTACTGTGTAATTGTGGCAAAATTGAATCTGGTTGAGTTTCCTTTGCTAAGCAATGATGTACATTCACAATAGGATAATTTGTAGTGAAGCATGTTTTTATATTTTTATGGAAAATTACAAAAATATGTGCAAGATCAGAAACTATAAAAACAGAGAGGGGCTGTAGCCACTGGAAGAGAATTTGCACTCCAGAGAGAATTCGGGTAGGAAAGGCTCCAAGGGAAATCTAGGGGAGAACAAAAGTAACCCATAAAAAAAATGGATCTTTTACATTTTTTTTCAGACACAGTCAAAGCCTTAGGAGTACATAGATCTTTTGCTGAAAGTTAGTAGTTAACAAATAATTTTGTTTAAGTCACCTAAACACCCTGGGGCAACTTGGTTAGCAGGAAAGTGAAATAATTTCTCAACATATACAACTTCCATAGATCACACAGAAGTGTTAAATTCTTGCTGCCTTTGAAATGGACAGTAGAAATTAGGTTGTACAGTACCATACATAGTTCAGGTTAAGAGTCAAATTACTGGGGATGAGATGACAGAATACTGTGGCCACGTTTTCCTGGTCTATATATAGACTCCTTAAGATTACCTTCTATACCTCTAGTACCTAGGATGTTCCTGTCAGTCTCTTCTTGCAGAAGTGTAAAGTAGAATAGTTGAACAATGGCCCAGTACTCTTGCCTTTTTAGAAATATTTGGGCTCCATTAAAGAATTAAGCCCCAAGTCCTAACACATCCAGTATATGTAACAGAATACCATATTTTCTCTGATTCTAAAGTCGTGTTTCTCATGAACCATCTTTGAAGGAGGATTAAGAAAACAGTTACTCAAGCTTTTCCTGTGTTTTGGGATTTAGATGAAACCCAAGTTGAAAATTGTAGCCCTCTGCCTCTGATGGCATCTTTCAACGTCTCTTTTCTCTTGGATAAGAATACCGTTTGGACAATCTTATCTCTTTTTCTTTCTGGTTCTCTTCTGCCTCCTGTAGCATTTAGCACTGTTTATATTACATCATTCTAAATTCTTAATCTCCCATTCTAGAGTATGAGCTCCTTCATGATTTGCTTAATTCTTCAATACCTAGCAAAAGAACCCCATCAATGTTGATTGAAAAATGACTTTTCACTTTGAGTTTTTCCAACTCATGTTTCAAAATCAAAATCTCAAGGGGAAAAAAAGGATGGGGGCAGAATAAGGATAGGCTTGCTCATTCTCTTATTTATAAGAGTTATCCATGTGCACAGAGCTTATTAGAGAATCCAGAATGAACAAGAGGATAAAGAGCATTCTGCTAAGCTCTCAAACATAAGCAGAATGAATTTCACAGAATATAGAACTTCTGAGGTATAAGATGGATAAACATCTGCAGACCTGTGCAACAAACAGGCATTTATAAAACTGTCACCATTTTTGTTATCTTAACTTTGAGTAAACTTGCCTGTGAGATAGATGTGAATTACATCAAGGCTCACCTGCCAGGGTATTGGCACACTGGGTGAAGCAGTGATTTAACAGAGAAACCCTCTGATGTTTGAATGTATGTACCTACATTTATAAATATTTGTAGGTATAAACTTTTAATGGCAAAGGAAAAAATAAAAACTTTCTTGTTAGACTGAACACATTCTTCTTTTCCCTTTGATAAAATTATACTCATGTAATTAAGTATAATTGAAAAATAGAATTCAATATGTGTGTCACTTAGGCAAGAAACCAAAAGATAAGCATGTGATAGATGAAATTCAGTTTTAGTCACACTTTAACTATCCAGAAGCTGTGCAAATTTGGAAATAAAGTGCTTATTCTGTAGTACTCTCAAACATTTCCACTTATATTGTCCTGGTTTTCCAAGGCAATAAGTATTTTTAAAATAGTTTTATTTTTAAGAACACAAAAGAGGGCAGAATAGTGTGTGTCTTGGCAGAGTAATAGATGCTTCAGAAACTCGTGGGATCACAGTCACAGTTGGAAAGAAATGAAATATTGCAATGGAATATGACAAACCATCCATTTTGCTTTTTACATTAAGTGTAGAGAAAGACCTTGGCAGCAATATGACTCTGCTGAAGCACATGAAAATATCACTTGTTAGTGAGAGGATACTCAAAAAGATTTTGAGAGATGCATGTTTCCTAAATGTATGAGATTTTAATTTGAGAAAAAAAAAAGCATAATAGAAAGCAACATCAAAATAGTACATGAAAGATCAAATCATAAAGAAAAACAAAATGTCAGATGTCTATATTATGTGTAACATGACATACATATCAAATCAAATATAAACTCTAGCTTAGATTTACATGTATATTAGGATTTTAGTATGCATGTTCACTGATATGGATGAATGATGAGAAACACCACACTTTACAGTTTCAGATATATAACTTAATACACATGTGTGTGAATGCAATAAATTATGCCCCGTGTATATCAATATTTAATATGGATATATTTAGTTTTTCAAATCCATTAAAGGGGACATGTACTCACAGAAGGTGTCCCTGTTTTTCATTTACACTTACATATGCCTCAAAGTTTAAGAAAAAAGTGAATTTCTCCTAAAAAGAGATATAATTTCTTGTTTTTTCCTCCAGTGCTGGTGATTAAACTGAGGAACCTCACACATGCATGCATGGTAGGCAAGCACTCTACCACTGAGCCACATCTCCAGTTCAAAAGCTAATCTCTAAACAAATGGAACTTAACTATAAATAACACTATTACATGAAAATCCAAATTTACTTAAAATAATAACATGGTGAACTTATTCTCAGAATAATAACATGGTGAATTTATTCTCAGAATAATGAAACTTCCTGTTCTTAAAACTTCTTATAACATATGATTTAAAAGATTGGATTTATGAGAAATAGAGTGAGCTAGAGCACCACAGAGCTTGAGCACCACAAACAAAAAAAAGGGAAAAAACAACTATATTTACACATAGCTCATAAAATGAAACACATATCTGTAATTATTATCTATAAAAGCTAGTAATTTATGGGCTAAATAATTGTGATCAATAATTATGCTCTTCCAACTGACTGATTAATTTGTTGCATTAGGCACCAATAGAACATTTTTACCCTCCTTCTCATTCTATGTTCCTTGTTTGATCTTTCCCCACTTCTAAAAAGTTTCTCATTTTACTTAAAAAATATATAGGTGTTGTTAGGATTCAGTAACACATTCATTTTTTTCATTCCTTTATTGCATAATCCAATCTGTATTGAGCATCTACTAAATTCCAAAGCACTGGGAAAGAAGGAAGAGCAAGAGGAGAAGGAAGGTAGGTATAGAAGAGAAAGAGGTAGAGAAACAGGAGAGAAGCAGGAGGGTAACTTTCCTTATTCTCAGGGAGCTGCAAGCAATCTAGTATTATCTTATTTATTCTCTTTTTCTCTGTTAGTTATTCTTCAATCTTACAGCTTTTCTTTCTATGCAAAACAGTCCTTTATCTTTCTCCCCAATCCTGAAAGTTCTCTGAGCCCTTACCTAATACTTGTGAAGAATTAGTCAACCCCACTGAATGGCTCACTAGCTTCTTCTTGAATTGGTCCCCAGTGGAACATCTTCCTCTTCTCCTCCCTGCTTTCCTGGCTTGACATTGACTTGACTATTCTCTCAGTTATCTAGATCCAGATCTAACATTTATCAATAACTTTTATTTCCTCTTTCCTCTTATAACAATTCACTGTCAAATACTAGCTATTCTACTACTACATTAGCTTCTATTGGTTTCTTCTTTTCCTCCATTTCCATTACCTTAGTTTAATTATCTCATGACTAGCCTGGATTATTTAAACACCTTCATAGCCGATTTTCTTTCCTCTTCCCTCTTTACTTTTGTCCAATATACAATGTGCAGATATTTTCCTCAAAATGTTATTTCTATATTTTGGTAGACTTTATTATTTTGACTCTATAATTTTCAGCACCTTAGTTAATGTGATGATTAAATTAGATAATACATGTGAATTGCTTAGCAGAGTGGTTATCACATAGTAAGTTCTCTATTATAATTAGGCATTATGTCATTGCCTGCAAAAAAATGTCAAATTATTTCACTCTTCACATAGGCATTTTTTAAGAATGCCTATATTACACAGTAGTTTAGAGCTCTCAAACACTACTGTTTAGATTCCAATCCTAAGGAGTGCAAAATATTACCCTTGAGAAAGTCACTTAACCTCATTGAGACTCCATATCATGGTCTACATAATTATGATGCACCTATCTGAGTGTTATTGTGATGATTAAATAATTGGTGCATGCAAAGTGAGTATAGGGCAAATGTTAAGTATTTCATTAATGTGGAATATTATTAATAGCTGTTCAGATTCTTCAATAGTACTTCTCCAACTAATTCATCAAGCTTATCTCCACTTTTCTTTTTCGTAAACCATATGCTCCATCCCACCTGAACCACTTCCTATTTATTGTAACTACTCTCTGCTTTTCCAATGGTGTGTTCTGTGCTGTTGTCGTCAAGATCTGCAACATCCCCACAAGGATCATTTGTTAAAGGCTTGGTCCCTGTTGCAGCAGTGTTCAGAAGTTGAATTATTGGGAAGTGATTGGTTCATGAAAGCTCTGACCTTCTCAGTAAATTAGTCCATTAATTAGTGTCTTAATCAACTTGTTCATTGCTGTAACCAAAGATCCAACAAGAAAAATTTTAGAGGGAGAAACCTTTATTTTGGAGCTCACAGTCTCAGGGGTCTCAGTCCATAGATGACTGACTTCATTGCACTGTGCCTGAGGTGAGGCATCACATTGGGGTGGAAGGGTGTTGAAGGAAACTAGTTCAGGACATAATAATCAGGAAGCCTAGAGAAGTGGCCTCACCACAAACAAAATATATACCCCCAAAGGCATGCCACAGTGATGTGCCTCCTCCTGCCATTTCCTGCCTGCCTACAATTACCATCTATTTAATCCCTATTAGTGGATTAATACACTAATTAGGGTAAGGCTCTCATAACCTAATCATTTCACCTTTGAATATTCTTGTATTGTCTCATACATGAACTTTGGGGGATACCTAATATCTAACCCATAACAATTAATAATTTGATGGTATTACTGGGAGGTGGTGGCAACTCTAGGAGGCAGGGCCTGGATGTAAGTAGTAGGTCACTGGGGTATACCATGGAAGGGTATACCTTGTCCTCATTTCTTTCCTTGCTAATTCTTGTCTGCCATGAGGTAAGCAGCTTTCCTCTAGCATGCCCATCCACCATAATGTTCTGCCTTAAAGCCAGGTGAATGTAAAGTAAAGGCTCCGAGATTGAGGCAAAATAGACATTTCCTCCTCTAACTAGTTTTTCTTAGGTATTTTGTCCAGAAACAGAAAGCTAGTAGAACGAAAGGGCAACCTACAAGTAAGCACAATATTTGTCCCAGGATTCCTCGGGCAAGCAATCATCTATGTGTGAATGGTGGCTATAAGGCTAAGTAACATAGTAAAGAACAGAAAGGGTAAATAGTGCTTATGTCATTCATAAAGGGCTGAGGAGCAAAATTTATAGATCATGGCCACCCAAGAGAAAGGCCACTGGTAAACACCAAACATTTTCCTTTGGGGCCCTAATGATTAAGAATAACAATAATAAAAAGATATGTAGGTCTATCTCTATAAAGTGTGGAACTCAGATGCAAGTCAGCAGAACACTGATTCAAGTTAGATATTCACCTTCTTTCCTAATCTCTTGCCAAAAACAAAAATAAATCTTTTTTGTAAGACAGTGACATCTTAGAATTCAGATAACTGTGTCATTGACATGCCTAAAATTAGGAATACTCTAAGAGATATAAGGCTACTGGCTTTAATTTAAAGAAAGACTTTAAATTTGGCTTTATGCCAACTTAACACAGGTAGAAATTACTGGGAAAGAAAAGGTTTAGTGGTCAAACAGGGCTATAGGAAGCCTGAGCATACCTACTCTTCCATTTTGAAGCATTTTTTTGTCATCATAACTTTCATAATCAGCTGTCTAAGGAATTTCTTTTAGTTCTATATGGAAAACATGCACTGGAGAAAAGATAACATCTTCAACAAATGGTGCTGGGAAAACTGGAAATCCATATGCAACAAAATGAAATTAAATCCCTATCTCTCCCCATGGGCATACT
Source organism: Urocitellus parryii (assembly GCF_045843805.1). NCBI lineage: Eukaryota > Metazoa > Chordata > Mammalia > Rodentia > Sciuridae > Urocitellus > Urocitellus parryii. The sequence goes on along the minus strand of NC_135531.1, from coordinate 170,153,967 downwards.
ACCTTTATGTATTTATTTACGTGGTGCTGAGAATCAAATCCAGTGGCTCACATGTGCTAGGCAAGTGCTCTACCATGGAGTCACAACCCAGCACTAAAGAATCTTGAGGAAAGCAAAGTCATTCCAAAACTAAAGCTTAGAAAGCTTTTTTAATAGTTGGCCTTTTTCTGTTGTCGAAGTGCCTTCATATGGAAGGTTTGCTTTCTGAGTTAACACTAAAATAACCCAGATAAAGATAACTGCATGATGCACCAATCCTCTTCCTCCAACCAATGACTGGAGGAACAAAAGTCAAAGAGGAAACATCACACAGCCAGGTAACTTCAGAAGAGGGTGCAGAGAAATGGTGAAAGAATTTTAAGGAGGTGGAGCCTCTGAGCTGCTTCTGGTACCTCTGAAGGCACCCTGCAAGGCTGGTTGAAGGGAGCTAGAGTCTAGGACAACTGAGGCCATGAAAATGATATAGATGATGGTAAGATAATGGAAAAGAAGGACCTTCCCCCTTCATTCTCTTTACAACATCCCTCCAATTTTTCTGTTTCTCAAACTCAAAGCGAAACCAGCTAACAAGGAAGTGGTAAAAATGCAGTTTGCAGAATCCAGCCCAGTATCACAGAACAAAATATATATGAGTTAACTGAGAGCTGAGAAAAACTAGATACCTAACTCGTACACAAATAAATCAAGATAAGGAGAGTTGGCCTTTCCCATAAGGCATTTATCATATATAGAGAACAAAATACTCATACATACATATACATACACACACACACACACACACACACACACACACACACACACACACCTGCTCAGTTCTAGTTCCTGAAACATTCCTCTCTGATTTCTACATCAGTAAACTACTGCATGAAGTTATTTGAATTAAACCAACAACTTAAAATCAAAATGAAATAGCAAGCAATCAAAGAATAAGAACATCCAAGAAGCATTTATTTTATATGTGAATTGATCTTTAATCACTGAAAATAAGAAAAAGAAAATGAGGTAAATGAAACATAACCAAACAGGGAAATGAATACCCAGGTCAAAAACTGTGTCTATTACTTGACAGATGTATTTTGGAAGGTAATTTGAAAATAAGAAAAGGCTGTGAATGAAGATGTTCATCATCATGTTAATTATAATGGTAAACATAAATATTAAGAAATCAGAAAGAATGGGTTTAATTAATATTCAAAGAGAACAATTGGGGGACCATACTTTAAATTCAGATTATCTAGATTTTATTCACAGCTAAAAGAGATATCAATCAGGATCCAGGCATTTACCCTCAAACAAGTCTTAAAGTGAATTTGATGCCTTTTTTCAGGTCAGAGTTAGAGGAACACGCTAACACAGCAGTTAAGAATGTGTCCTGAAGTTTTGATTTGCCTATACAGATGTAACTCTGCTACTTGTTATCAAACAAAACACGTGCAAGTCCTTTGACCTCTCAGTCCTTCAATTTCCTCTTGTGAAAAATGGAGATGAGGAGATACTGTTGTGAGAACTAATCAAAATACTTCATGTTCAGTGGTAAGCACAGTGTCTGGAACGTGACGAGTCCAACAAATGTAATCTATTGTAGTGTCATTAATGTTCACCAGTAGAGATCAAATAGAGTAAAGTGGCATAAAAATACAAAGAAATAGCATTAAAACATTTGAAGATTTAGAGCTGGGCATGTAACTCAACAGTAGATTGCTTACCTAACATTGTATGATGCTCTGGTTCAACCACCAGCACACACACACAAAAATAAAATAAAAGAGAGAGAGAGAGAGAGAGAGAGAGAGAAAGAAAAGGAGAAAGAGTAGAGGTCTATTTTGGCACAGAAAAATTTCCATTGACATATGGCTGAATTTAAGAAGAATTAAAAATAAAAAATAGATTATACTCCCAGGCAGGGTGGTGTGCTCCTGTAGTCCCAGTCACTTGGGAGGCTGAAGTAGTGATTTATGCAAAATATATGTGTATTGTATACATACATGGGTATTTGTATGTGTATGTGTGCATTGATATGATACATAGATAGAGTGACACAGAGAAACACATGGAGAGAGATTTCTAAAGCAATCATTATGCAACTGAAACCATTATCTTATGATAAGATGACTTGGGGTAAATTTTTTCTTCTATGTAACTAGACTGTATTTTTAAAAGTGCATTTACTTTCTCTAAAAGTAATTAAATATTATACATAACATCCAAATTTGTTCAAAGAAATATTAATGTAAAAATGCATGCATTTATACGTGTGTTATCCTTATGTAACATTTATATTTTAATGTTTAAGAAAGTCTTGGTTAAACATCAGCATTTTTTCCAAATATTATCTTCATAGGAAGAAAAATCAAGAGGAATTTAGACTGCAGGTGCCCATTAAAAAGTAACAGAAGATAATGGAACCATGAATGTAAGTTAATCTAATTGTGAAACTAAAACAATTTATTTAAGATTTAAAAGCAGTGAAATGGATCTGATATAACATTCCTCTGTACATATATGAATACCCCACAGTGAATTTCACAATTGTTTATATCCACAAGACGGGGAGCCCAAAATTAGAATAAGTTATATTCCATTCCATACAAATATATCAAAATAGATTTAAAAAATAACCAATAAAAATAAATATCTACAATATCAAGTGTTTAGTATTAGGAAAAATAACAAGATAGTCTTGAGTCCAAATACTTGTGATTCAAGTGGTTATAAAACAAAATAAATGTCATGTACAATGAATTCAAAGATAATAAATAATGTAAAACAGAATTTAACAAAAGAGAATGGAATGAGCTGCCTTGGATTGTACAAAGAAAAATCAGGAATTGGTAGGCATCTGAATAACTGTGCTATTTTCATTATCTTACATAAGATACCTTATAATGGATTGTCTCTATGCTTGACATTGATGAATTAAAACAGATGATTGTGGATAATTTTATACAAAATAAAAAAAATGTGGGACTTGGTGGTCTATGCTTACAATACCAGTAACACCTAAGGAAGGAGGATTGCAAGTCTGAAGGTCGCCTGGACAAACTTAGTGAGACCCTCTCTCAAAATAATAAAATGAAACAAAAGGGTTAAGGATGTAGCTCAGTAGTAAAGCTGCCCTTGGCTTATCCCAGTAATATAAAAAAATTAAAAATAAAAAGAAACAGACTGAATTAAACACAGACTACATACAATTTGATCTACAAGAAGGGAAATGTGATTTTCAACTTCAATATGTCCAGAAATCATCTAGGAATCCTATTGAAATGCAAATTCTGATTGCAAAGGCCTGAGATAGGACTCAGATTGTTCCTTTCTACCTATCTTCCAAGTCATGCAGATGCTGTTGTTCCTAGGACCACACACTGAGTAGCTTAGATCTAGAAAGACTAGTTTTGTCTTACATGAAATAGTCTGCATTCTACATATATTTCAGAGTCTATATTGATTAGAGAGTCTATAGTAAATAGTCTGTATTGATAAAGAAGAGGTGTTTAGCCATAATAAAAGTATGGTTAGCATTTGAACTTGCTCATCCAGCCAGAAACCCCAAGCTGTTGCTGAGCATCACTCCTATAACCCTACCACTTTGCCCTGCAGGAAAGATTTAAAAATTAATAGCATACTTGCATATGACTATTAGTCATTACATTGATTACAACATGAAGTCATTATGCTATCTTAAGGTTCATTGTAGGTAATTTCAGGGCTAGTGGAGTTCAATTTGAATCTTGCATCAATAATGAGTCGATATTTTTTATGAGAAGTAATGTGAGGAAAATAGAAGCAAACAAACATAGGTGATAAAAGTAGCTAATATTTATTGAACCTCACTCAAATCTAAGCCTGTATTGTCTCATTTAACTCTCATAACAGTGCTCTCTATTTGTCTTGTTTTATGTTATTAATATTCCTGATTTACATATGATGAAACTGAAGCAGAAATCACCTTAGCAATCTGACAATTATCATGTGACTACTACCAAGCAGAGTTAAGATTTGAAGGGCTGGGGATGTGGCTCAGTGGTCATGTGCCCCTGAGTTCAATCCCTGGTACCATAAAAAAAAATTGTCAAATGTTTGAGGGAATAGAGTTGTGGGAATGTTGGTAGAGTGCTTGCCTAGCATGTACGAGGCCCTGGGTTCAATTCTCAGCACCACATAAAAATAAATTAAAAAGTATTGTGTCCAACTACAACTAAAAAATAAATTTAAAAAGGAAAGATTTAAAAAAGGGCAATCCAAAATGGCAGGGACTAACCAACAGGGATATCAACAGGGGTTTTCCAAATGCTAGCTGCACTGGTAAAATCATTTCTCTGTTGTTCTTTCCCCCTCTCTTGATAAACCAACAGTATATATTGTGTACACCATCACAGAGACTGTCAAATGTATATAGACCCTCATTTTAAGCATATGTTCTAAAAATGCATATTTTCAACTCCTTTTGCTCAAATACAAAATACTCTTTGTATTGAAAGAAGTGTTTATTTAAAAATGTCAACAGTAGCAGGTTTGCATTAATCAATGAGCAACTATTAAAAAAGTACAATCCAGAGGCAGCTCAGCTTTCAGAATGTCAATAGACTCCTATCCCATTGAGGTACTTATAGATGATTTTTTTTCAAACTATATAGAACACACAAAACACATTGGTAATTCAGTATTTTTAAAATGACAGGATACTTCTTGTTTATTTCCTAGAAAACCATTTCTAGACAAACAGCATTCCCTATGTAGAGAACTAAGTTCAATATTGATATAATTAAAGTCAAAGTAGATTCAATATATTCTAACTAGCCTCTTGCTATATATTATTAATGGTTAATAAAGAAAAGGTAGGCATATTTCCATCACTTGGCAAACCTGATGTGCATAGGCCATCAGCAAATACTAGCAAACAGATATGTAAAGTTCACAACTATTCTTGATTGTTTTCATAGTCTTCAAATCAACTTTCAGAAATATATTAAAATTTCATCCACCAGAATATATTGACATTCATGACTGTCCTTTTTATGAGAATAAAATGTCCTCTTTGTTTAAAATAGAAAAATTAGAAAAATATAAAAATAAATAAAGCTAATGTTTGAAATTTACTGAGTAGCATTAATGTTAAGACAGAAAAATAACTACTTATTTTTTTAGAATTACTTTGAGTTCTAGGTTTCTTGGCAAGTGAAACCCTAAACCCATGATACATTGCAGTATATCAAAAAATGTATCAGTGTGTACATGGCAGCCATGAGAACAGGTACCAAAGCAAGCAGTGTAGTCAAGAGCTGAAGAAGGAAACAGATCTGATGTCTGGATCTAAAGGAAAGTGACACACAGAGAACTCATGTCTTTGATCGGTGCAAGTGCCACTCTCCCATTTCTGTATCTCAAGGAAAATGTGAAATATAGGATCAGTCACACTAGGTGAGAATAAGAGGAACACATAACACAAATGTCAGGCAATGAGAAGCACTGAGATGAGAAGGACAAAATACTTAGCATTCCTCACAATCAGAGCCCACTGAAAAGGACATAATAAAACCTAGATTTTCAAAGGGAAGGAGATAGTTTCTTTTACTCAATTCCTTCATTTATACATGAGGATATTAGACTGAGTTTACATGACTAGTTTATATCCATGGAGCAAGTTTTTAAGAAATTCTTGTTGTTTTCAATTACTAGTCTTTTATTATAATTTCCTTCAATCTTGACTTGAACACCATGTCTTCCTTTTTACATGTAATATGAAAATTTCCAAACCATTATGTCTCACTTATTATAGAAATGTTCCCTCATAAGATTCCTTCATTAAAATATCTGAAGCAGAATACTACTTGTTTAAGTATTTCAGGAAAACACAAAACAAAAACAAAAAAAAATGGGCTACTCAAGGTAGGTTTAACCATAGTTTCCTACACTCTCCTCCTCCAAAAGAGAAATTTATATAGTCCTCATTATAAAATATTTTTGTGAGAAGAAGAAAGTAGATGAATGTATACTATTCACTTACTTAATAGAAAGCAACCATGGAATAAAAAAGTATACTTTATTGTCCAAAGTAAACTATATGAACTGTGAGTAACACAGGAAAAGAAAAAGTGTACTTAAAAATAGAAGTCATAAAAATTCAGGATAGGCTTTCTGTATAAAGGTTGAAGTATTTTTTCCCCCCTTCGGTTTCACCTAAGACAGGATATATTAGAATCTTCAGGGTAGAAATGACTGATTTGGTTTGAAAACTTTTCTAAGTGAATCTGATATACTCAAATGGATCAGAGCCAACATTTGGGAGAAAGGACGATTTCCTTTATCCCAGAGAATGTAAGGACCTCTCATTGCATTAAATTGCACAAAGGCCTATAGAAAAGTGATTCAAAGAGCTAGACAGCACTGTGGGACCTTTGCATCATTCACTTTTATGACCTCATTTTGTCTACTTCTCTCACACACAAAAAAAAAGAAAGAAAATAAGAAGAAATGTTAACCAAATCTCATGAAGAGAAGTTATTAATGAGCATTTTAGTTCCTCTATCGGTAGCTTAACATTTCTTTTTATTTTTCCTCAAAGGTGAGCATGCCCATATTTCTTAAAGTACATTTTCAAAATTTGTTTACTGTATTTATGCCAATAATTAGAAAAGTATGTGTGTGTTTCTCTAGCATCACATCAGAACCACAAACACCATATACAATTCATCAAATGAGACAGGCCTACCCTTAAAAATGTCCTGAGAGAGATAATTCAAGGAAATAGCAAGGACACAAATTGTATGAAGCCAATAAGTTATTCACAATAACAGGTTTCTGTTTGTTTTGTGATGCTGTTAAGAGTTTTTACACAGGGACAAACTCTGCCTGTGCTCTTAAAACCCAATGCGTATTCTTTTATTTAGTTACTAAAAGGAAAAAAAATAAATAAAGAGACAAACCACTGCAAAAAACAGTTGTGTGCTACTGCAATGCACCCAGGGTTAATGAGAATGCCCTCCCTCAGTCCTCTGAGGCATCAGATTATTACAAATGGAAAGCATCCAAAGCAGGAAACACCAAATATTAAATGTCCTCTGCAAAAGGCTGTTTTAAATGAAGTCAACCATATTCAGGTATTTGCTGCAAATCATGAACCTATAAATGTTATTAACATTGCAACCTGCTTGGCATATTTAATTATTGTGTTCAACCTAAAAATGAATACATTTTCTTGTCAGGGTCAGGCTACCATCATTAATTTTCTTCCTCACTGTTGAGGTTTTTTTGTTTTGACAGATTCTTTTCCACAAGACTGTATCAGAACTGACTCTCCATTTGCTTTATTGATATGTAGACAACAAGAGAATTTTAAACCAAAGGGTAATTTCAATAGCAACTAACAATTAAAAAGATGCAGTAAAGATGTTTTGAATTATTGGAATCAGAATGTAGAATATACAAAGGGAAACAGAACTCCTGGTGGCTTAAACTCCAGAAGGAAATTGTCTATTCTTTGGGAAAATCTATCTTAAAACAAGTATTTATCTGAAGGTAAAGAAATATGGCAAGCATTTTTAAGAGACAATAGTGTGGGAGATATATCAAATTTTAAAATACAAAAGAAAATGCCATCTAAATTCTGGAATCAAGGACAATTTTAAACATTTATAAGAACATTATGTATCATTAATTATTTAATATATAAATGTGTCAAATCTCTTTAATTTTAAAATTAAAAAATAAAAGTACTTTATCAAGACAAAGTCTTACTTTAATAATAAAATGTTCACTGTACAGGTGGCTCTTTGGCTTTTCTTTAAGGATTGTTCTGCTGGCGGTGAACAGACACAGAATAGGAGAGGGGGATCTCTAGAGTGGAGCAGAGACTGTAGTGGAGGGCTGTAGTCATTGGCAGAAGGCAAGCTGCAGTACAGAATGCACAGAAAGTCTTCACATAGAAGGGCAAAACAAAAAAAAAAAACAGTTGGAGGGGATTTGGGGACCAAATCTCAGCAGAAATCCAAGCAGCTAGGTGGTGAACTTCAAGGAGAACAGGCACAGAGCAGAGCAGGCATTCTTTCATAGGATTTTTTTCTGTTTCCTCTGTGGCCAGGGTCCTGTGAATCTATGTATACACACACAAGCACAAACACACTCCTCCACACCCCACACACACCTTTTTTTGTGGTGAGAAAAAGAGTCAGCAAATCACCTTGGGATCACTAAAAACAGCACCTTTAAAAGGATTCATAAGGACTTCTTGAAATAGCACCTGCAGCCACTCCAGCTTCCCAGGTAGAAGATGTCCAGTAATATATAATCACTTCCTCAGGAAAAGTTGTCTAAGACCCATCAATCCTTGGATGAGGGAGGACAGTGATCCTGAGAGCGGGAAATAATCTTTCTCAGAACCATCCTCTACCCATTGTGTCTGGTTCAGCTTTGCTCTCAGGTGACTTTGTAAGGGAACTGAGAGATTCAGAGTTTGTGGAGTCCGGGCTCAGTGCTTGACTTCTCTAATTTAACTCTGAGGAAGTCAGATCATTCTGCCACACAGAACACTGCTCAGATGGTTTGCTACACTGTAATGCTTCTGAAAATCAAAGTGGTCATAGGGGAATGGGACTATTTCACCTTTGTCTTGATGCTTAGAAGTTGAAATCCTTAAGGGGACATCACTGCTAATAGAATCCATGGCATCTAATTAAAAACATGTAGCACCTAATTAAGAAATGAAAGTATGCAAAGCTACTTGAGTTTTTTTTTTTTGAGAGGAGAGAGAATTTTTTAATATTTATTTTTTAGTTTTCTTTATTTTATTTTTATGTGGTGCTGAGGGTCAAACCCAGCGCCCTGCGCATGCCAGGCAAGCGAACTACCACTTGAGCCACATCCCCACCCCAAACCATGAGTTTTAAAAGCAGTTTCTGTCAGTCATATAGTCCCATCTATGGCAATTCAGGGGAGAAATATGATTCCCAGGTCAAGTTGCACCAGCTATCTTTAAACTTAAAAAAATAAGTACCAAATCAAGGTTGGGTTGTGAGGTTTCCCTCTATGATATGCTGAAGATTATATGAGGAGTGTCAAGTTCCCTCCTTAATCTTGTTCCTCAAATTGGGACACAGAATATTTTTAAAAACAACCACTGAGCAATTAAGTACAAGCTCCAGTGAACAGCTTGCATTAGGAAGAACTGATATCCTGGATGAGCTTCAGGTTTCGTCCCACCCAAATCACGAAGGATCAAGTTCTTGCCATGATCCAAATGCACTTTATGGTACAAGAATAAGCAAATGAAGTGGTCTTTCCAACTATAACAAGTCACTGAAAGGGTCACATTAAGGATGTGACCACCTATCTTTTTATTATTTCAAATTCATTAAATAGTAAAATATAAAAGGATTAGTGTACCCACTACTAAGGTTTTTAAAACATTGACACTTTCCCATCTTCATTATTTCTCTTCAACATATAATCATAGTTATGAAATTGGTGTATGTTCTCATTCCATATGTAACTATTCTAAAGCTGTTGTATGTTCTATTTGTACCTTAACTACATAGATTTCGTTCTGCAACTCAACTCTTCATGCAAACTTATGTTTTCCAATCTTATCCATAATTATGTAGAGTTAGTTCATAATTTTAGCTATGCAATAGTCTATTAATTGAACGTATTTTTTATCCCCCGTTGCCAATATCCATATTTTTATACAGTTTCAAGCAGAAATAATTTAGAAAAGAACATCCTTTTATATTCCTCTATTGGTATATGTGCAAGGCTTTTGCAGGGTTTTATAACCATGCTTTGTCTCATTGAGAGATGTAGAATCCATTTAGAGGGTTGTAAACATTTGGAATATCTATGATGAAATAATACATTTCATGATACATGTGATAAAAATAGAATAAGAAATACTAGTGCATTACCAGTTAAAGTATAAGAACTCTTTCCTGAAGCTTTAGTATCATTAGTTTGTATACTCAGTTGGACTCTCCTTACGCTGATTTGGCTTATGATTTTTCAACTTAATGATGGTCCAAGAGCAGGTTGCATTTAATAGGAAGTATCAAATTTTGAGTTTTGATATTTTCTCAAGCTAATGATATGTGGTATGATGCTCTCTCATGATGCTGGGCAGAGGCAGTGAGCTCCATAAGCCTCCACAGCCAGTCAGCTCCATGACCCCAAGGGAGATACTGGTGCTCACATACGCACTGGTGCAAAGCTGATTTATATATTAAACATATTTTGATTTATGATATTTCAACTTATGTTGGGCTTACTGGGATGTGACCCCATAATAAATTATGGAACAGCTATAAATATCTATGTTTGCATGGGCCAAAAGTATAAAAAAAATGTTACTCAGCTCTCTACACTGAGAAGTGGAATAGCTGGTGGGTATTTGTATATTTTGCTCTACTCTGACCCCAAATTGTTCCTCAATGTTGTGATGTCAGTTCATCTCTTTCTGTTATATACAAGAGATCTGATTTCCCCACTTCCATGTTTTTACTCATCACAATGGGACTTCTTTGGATTTGTCAATCTGAATGGTGTTAATATCTAGTTGTTTTGTGTTTCTGTGGTCTCTGGAAAAAGTTGAAGATTTTTCCCATGTAAATATTGTTAATATGTGACTTTTGTGAATTGCTTCTTTACATAATTTGCCCATTCTTATATCATCATTTTCCTTAATAATAATAGGAGCTTTGAAAATATATGGTCTTTATACTTGTTTTAGTCAGCGTTTTCACTGCTATGACTGAAAGATCTGACCAGAACAATTTTAGGGGAGAATGTTTATTTGTGGGATCATGGTTTCAGAGGTATCAGCCCATGGACAGCAGCCTCCCTTCCTTGAGGCTTGATGTGAGCTTGAACATCATGGCAGAGTGTGTGGAAGAGGGCAGCAGCTCACATGATGATCAGAGAGCAGAGAGATCTTTACTTGCCAGATACAGATATATACCCCAAAGACATACCCCCAGTGAACCACCTCCAGCCACACCCTACCTGCCTTCTGTTTCTACTCAGTTAACCCAATCAGTGAATGAATCCCATGATGGGATTAAGGCTCCTGTTACCCTATCATTTTTCTCTGAACCTTTTTGCATTGTCTCATTTGTGAGGTTTTTGGGGACACCTCGCATCCAAATCATAACCATACTAATCATCAGTTATTTGCAATGAAAACACTCTCAATTTGGGCCTTGTGTTTTCACTTTGTTTTTAATCATTTGTCATGTAGATTTTATTGATATCCATAGTTTTGCATATTTTATTATTTGTTTATATAGTATCACTCCCTGTGCAGATATTATAAGCAACAATGAAGTAACTGTTTATGTTCCTTAAGCATTTTTATTGTTACTTAACACACTGAAGTCTATCTAAAATTTGTTTAGTGTATGATTTGGGGTTGAGATCTGATATTTGGGGGTACAGAAAATTATCACAGTAACATACAAATAGCCATTCTTTCTCCAATAAGCTTTGCAATTTCCACCATTGACAAAGTTATCTTTTGTGTGGGGGCCTTTTCCTGGACTTAGTGTCAACATAGGAAATTTTACAAATATTACCTTTAAGCTGGATAGTAGCAACAGCAGCAGAATTTGACCCAGTAGCAATAGTGTAGTGAAGCACAAGTTTCCAAGTTTTCTTTCTTTCCAAGGAAAAAGTCTAGGGACCTCAGTCTAGCAGATAGTGTGTTTTAGAGTTGGGAGAACTTTGATTGGAACTAAAATATATTATCAGAAAAAATGTTTTTAGGAATGCTAGTGATGTCAGGAGAAAGAAATAAGGCTGGGAAGATAGGGAGATGGATCCCTGGGTAACTTCCTAGGTAATAAAACATAAGCAACACCCACAAATATTCACTAAGAAACTTTAAAAAAAATTCTATTTTTAAATCAGGACCTACATGACTTGGTCCATGCCTCTCCAAAGAAGGAAAAATGCCTGATTGATTTTTTCTTCTTTTTTATGGGGGATGGGCACCAGGAATTGAACAATGGGGTACTCAAGCACTAACCCACATCTCTAGCCCTATTTTGTATTTATTTAGAGGCTGGGTCTCACTGAGTTGCTTAGCACCTTGATGTTGTTGAGGTTGGCTTTGAACTAGTGATTCTCCTGTCTCAGCCTCCTGAGCTGCTGGGATTAGCTGGGATTACAGGTGTAAACCACTGCACCTGGACTGATTGATATTTTGGTTGGACCAAAGGCTGCATAAATACACCTAATTTCTTAATCAGGTTTAGACAGGGGGCTGACTTCCTTAAACCTATAGATCTATATAAACCCTAGACAATAGCCACCCTTCAGTATCCCTCTCTTGGGACCTCTCCCACTTTGGGAGCTCTAAATTCTTTCTATTTCTCTAGTAAATCCTGTTACTTTGCTCTCTCCCTCTTGTGTCTGTGGATGAGTAAATATTGATTGTATTAAAGTAACCAAAATCTAAAACATTTAAATAAAGTTTATGGTAATAAAAAAGAAAGAAGAATGTGTAAGTACTAGAAATTAAACCCTAGAGCACTCTGCCTCTGAGCTAAATCCCCAGCCCTTTCATTAGAATTTTACTTTGAGGTAGGATCTCACTGTAATATTGTTGACCAAGTAGCTTCAAACTTGTGCTCCTCTTGCCTCAGCCTCCTGAATAGCTACAATCACAGATGTACACCACTGCAACTGGCAGTAATATACATTATTATTAATCAATAATCATTAACATTAGTTTATTGTGCAAGTTATCATTAATCAATATATATATATATATATATATATATATATATATATATATATTATGCTGCTTCTACTGAGTATACATCATTTTACAGGCTGTGTGATATTTTCTCTTGTGTAATGCAGAATACGATAAATTGTATGAGTCAGAGTTCTGCAAAATTAGGACCACTTATCACCAGTGGTCTCTCATTCTAGCTAAGTAGAAAAAGATCTCAATAGTATATTATAAAATTAATTAGATGAATGCTTTAAAGGTACGAGATGAAGGAGAGAACTTAACCCTAAGACATCAATTCTGTGAATAATCACAAACATGTAAAAAGACTCTCTCAATGTATTACTAATATTTTGGTGATGAGAACAATATTTTTCAATAATAATTTGGTGGGATATATAATGTGACAATGAAATCATATTTTATATATGTATGTATATACATACTTTAGAAGACACCAAGTTACAAAAATATATATAATAATTCTCAACTAAAATTAAATAAGTATTATCATATAACTATGAATTGAAAAAAAACAAGATAAATGAAGACTAGTAATACTCTCAAAGAAGCAAAGAGGTCAAGGGGGTCAACAAAGAATCTAGTAAAAAATCTAGATGTTATAACTTGGGTGTGATTGAGAAGTTTTTTTTTTTCTGTTTTTGGTCCCCCAAAATTACTGGTACCTGTGAAATATATTAAAATATTTCAGCCTTAAACACCCAAAAATGATATCAAAGCAAGTATGGAAGCTGTCCTAGGAAAGCAGAATGACCAAGTACAGACAAAATGATAATAAATACTAAACCTATGTTGCCAAGGATATTTAGTAGGTCAAGTATATTAGTGTGTGATAATCACTGTCTTGTTTATATTTTTCCTGCTATTTAAATTGTTTTATATATTCAGTGGGATCTATAGTAAACAAATAATAGCTTTAGGAGTTCAGTAAGTTTAATCAATCACATTTTTATTCATGTTTAAATGTTTAAGGAAATTTTCAAAAGTTTTATGAAATAAAGTCATCTCCTAAACTGATATTTAAGCTAAATATGCAGATATATTAGCGAAGATTCATCAATTACAGTCCCTCATATACTAAAAATGAAATACAAAAAAAAAAAAAACAAACTTAATTCTACACCTAATTTGATGTCTTTCCAAAAAGGAATACATGCATTCTCAAATTTTAAAATTCAGTTTAGTACAAAAAGTATCATTCATCTCATCTCATTTATTGAATCCCACTCTTATTAGGGTGACACGTATTAGCAGATTGGTGCATACACTTTCCCAACATTTTCCTTGCTTATTCAAACACACCCCCTCCAAATATAGACAGGTACTTGCTGGTTACAAGAATTGACTCAAGTCATATGCACTGATGTGAAATTTGCCTTTTAATGTTTCATTTTAGGTAGCTACTTCCATGTATCAGTAGATAGAAAAACTTTTTAAGGGAATGGATTTGATATCTAATTATGCATATGCATGTGTGTGTATGCGTACATATGTGCACTCAAACATTTTAAAGAAATGGAGTCACACCCTCATGCCTCTTCTTTTTCCATTTGGATCCATTTGTTCCTTTTTTGCTTTTTCTTCTTCTCCCTTTTCTTAACCCAAATTACTCTCCTACATCTCTCATTCTCACTATCGTAACCCATATAAGCAGCCTGACATAGATTATGAAATAACGTGGTGCTTTGAAAATGCGAAGAGGTGATATTGTAATGAAGTAAGCACTATTAAAAAAAACGTTGCTTTTAACTTTAAAAAAAATCTTTTAAGCTCAAACATGGTATAACTTGTCAAGATAATTGACTCAATAAAATATACCTCTATTCCTGGAGGGGGAAAATACATTTGATAGTGCAAATTTTAGTTATAGTAATTTATAAATTTGGTTTTTATAAATTATAGCTATGGGATTTGTTAAGATAATTCAAGATTTAAAATTAAAGATTATATGCATTAAAATATATTCTATAAATGACAAAAGATAAGGCATATAAAAAAGTGTTTAAACTTGTTTGAGATGCTAAATTGTAGCTGTTTCTAGAGGGACAAAAGCAGTCTACTTTCAAATATTAGCTTAGCTGGCACACAGAGAAGGACAGGTTTTATGCCTTTGGCTACTCAAGTTTAGAAATCTGAGCTGCATTTGGAAGATAATTTTTTTTAAACTACTTGCACATTACCTCATTTAAGGTCACATGGGGCCTAAGAGATAATATTATTCAAATGCTTTTTTTTAAATTGGGAAATTAAAGGCCCAGAGAAGTAAAAACAGTTTGCCAAAGGTTTTATAGCTAATTAAAAGCAAACATGGGACTCAAATTGAGGCCTCTATTTTTATCCAGAGATTTTTTTTTCATATTATATTTTCTTTGTAATACTGAATTAAAACCTCAGTCACAGTGGAAAACATTTAAGAATGTATATACAATTCTACTATTTCTTAAGAATGAAGGATTCTTTGAGACTTATGTAAGTATTGCTTTTTGCAAGCATACAGATGGCTAAAATTCTTGAGCTTTTATTTTCCTAAGGAAAAAAAAAACATGTTTTTATTTTTTATAGATAATGCTAATAGATGAAGTATAAAAATGTAAAATTAGTGAAGAAAATCTAGCATTTTGTGTGTGTAATGTTCTTACACATATGAATTTCTATGTGCTAACTACATACTTATTAACATACAATGACAATGACAACATGTTATAATGTTAATAAGAGAATCCCTTGCAATGAGATGAATACTTTCTAGTTACACAGTGTGAGTAGATGATAGCTGCTGTATCAGCTCTTGGCAATCTAGATTCTAGAATGAAAATTTCCAGTATATAATTACAGTCTTCAATCACACATCCTAATATTCATGAAAGTGTATAAATGTCACTAAAATATTAATATCAATATTAAAATATTTTAGCATCAGATATGTTTTTCACACTCTGAGTTCCTAATATCAGGGTATGCTAAGCAAATATGTAGTCAGCACGTAAGAACTCTCAAGGAAACACACACACAAAAAAAAAAAAAAACACAAAAAGAAATGTTTTCATTAATTTTACTTTTTATTCTTCAGTATATTGTAGTATTATCTATACCAAAAATAATAGCATGATTTTTTTTTCCATTTACGAAAATAAAAGTGCAAGTTTTAGCTAACCACACACTTAGAAAGGCAATCCTTATGCAAGATTGTTCTCATATCCAATATTAGTTGCAGGTCTGAGAGCCTCCAATACCACTTTTAGCTTCAAAAGCTTGCTGGAAGGACTCACAAAATGTACTTAAAGTTGTTATACTCATTAATTATTATAATGAAGAAATATAGATTAAAATCAGCAAAGGGAAGAACATCATAGAGTAGCATCCAGAAAAGGTGCCAAATGTGGAGCTTCTGTTATTTCTTCCCTGTGAAATCACAGACACTTTTTTCTGGCATCAGTGTGTGACAATACACACAGCACATCACCCAAGTCAGTGTTAAGGGTTTTTAATCAGGGCACCATCTTGTGGGTGTTGTTGATGGATTGTTCACAGGGCTGCTCTCATTCTGCAGTACCTTTGGAGGTCTGCTGATTCCATGTGACCCAAAGTTCCTAAATCATACTGTTGATCTCTTTTGAAGCCAGCCTCCACATTAACACAAGATAAACAAAGACAGTATTATGCACAACACTCTAAGGGTTTAGAAGTGAACTCTCAGAAACCAAAGGCAAAAACCAGATTTCTTTCTGCCAAGGTTAAATTCTTTGTTACATAGACCTGTTGACAACATTGTCAGGTAAAGCTAATTTCAAAACTTTCAATGCTTTGATCATCAGAGAGGCCTCTACTTATGATTAGTGACAAAAAAAAATGTTCATATGGAAAATTGGAAAGGGATAAAATTTTCCTAGTTCTTTACAAGAAATAGGATTTTTATTTTACTATTATATTGTTCTATTAGATGATATGTTTCCCATACTCCATTCAGAGATATCCAAGAGGACTATTTGGTAGAGGCTGAGGGAGTAACTAAGTTAAAGACTAAACAGTGTGTTCACTGCTGGAACCGACAGTAATTTTTACATGTAATTTTATTTAAAATCATAGTTTGCCTGGAAAATAAGTATGTTTTTTAAAAAGTCTGTGTTCTGGGTAGTAAGGAGAGAAGCAGCAGCAACTGGAAAAATCCATATTTTTTTCTCTCCTGCAATAAAAATTGCTAATACTGATCCCTAGACAAAGAAGACTATAGCATTGTGTTAAAGATCATAACCATGTCTTTTTCTATATATTCTCTTTCTATATTGTCTTTTGAGTACTAGTGCACATTAGAGCCATAATTGTATAATAATTTTTGTAAAAATATCATTTTCTTTGGTCCATAGTAGCTTATACATAATGGCAAAAAGAATTAGATTCTTTTTTTCTTTTGTATGTTTTAAATTATTGAAAACTTTGTAATAACATAGTCCATGGAATTTAACATTCCCCATCTATAAGGAAGCACAAGAACACTGACACATTTAACATCAAAATAGGAAATGAACTAGTTATTTTGCCAAATATTTGAATGGTGACAACAGCTCTTATATATTTTGAAATGATTATTATATTTTTCTTCAAAGAGATTAAGATAACTGGTTCAGAAAATGTCTGTTAGATACATCCCTAAAGCTATAATAAAGATGCCAAAATTACATGAAGCTCAACCAAACAATATGACATTTTAATTAAGAGCATATTTTTAGGATTTGGAAAAAAAATAAAGAATATCATGGCACACTTATAGAACATAGCTATCCAACACAGATCAACACATAAAAACAGATAAAATTATTTCTTAAAGACTTTGTTAGAGGTGATCTAACAGAGAAAAAAATCTACGAGTATTTCTCAAGATAGATGAGAAGCATAAATGATTTTTTAAATTTAATTTTGAATGCTAATAGTATTTAAGTGATCTTAAAGGGTTAAAGTGTCAGGGAATGTTTGCTTTAAATGAAAAATTTTAAGTCCTCTTTCAGGACTAACAGGCAAAATACAGTTTTGTTTGTTTTTTTTAGCAGGAGATTAATTTACTAAGGGAATGAAAAATATGAGGAGATAGAGGAGTGCCTCTGGGTAAATATAAGAGATCATATATCTGTATTTTTGTTTATAACTGATTTCTTCCCAAATCTTCTTTAAAATAGAACTACATAATTGTTGAAGAGCTATAGTGTTTAAAGACATAATTTGTATGACAAGAATAGCTCAAAGGAGAAAAAAGAAAATAAACTCTATTGGAGAAAAAAATTCAGAATGATTTAGAAATTAAGCTGATATTAATTCAAATTAGGTTTTCTTAAAATGTTAATATCAAGGACAATCAATAAGAGAAAAAAAATCTATATAATAAGTTAAATTAAATTAAAGGGAAATTAAATGGTACTATAAAAGATTTGTTAAACAAAATAAAGCAGTAATGCAGTAAAGGGGCACGGGGAGATAAAAACATAGAAAACAAAAACCAAATTGGCAGATCTAAAATCAATATTGTTAGTAATTTCATTAAAATAAATACTTTTTTCAATTTGTTTATTTATTCTAATTTGTTATACATGATGGTAGAATGCATTTCAATTTATAGTACACATATATAGTACAATTTTAAGGATAAATATATTTTAAGGGATGGAGATGTAGATCTGTGTTAGAGCATTTTCCTAACATGTGTGAGGCTCTGGGTTTGATCCACAAAGAAACCAGAACACCAAAGAAAAAAAATAGACTTTAAAAAGAATTCCATATAAAAATCATATATAGGAAAATTAGATTAAAATGTGACCCAAAGAGTGTTGCATATAAAAGAAAAAAAGATGTATGTAAAAATAAAACCACATTGGAAGTAAAATATGGACAGATATATGAAATGAACAGTAAGCAAAAGATATATATATAGTAGATATTATAATATTAAGCAAAAAGAACCTTAAGCTTAAGTAGTAAGGAAAGGAAGAACATTTTACAATAACTAGACTAATTGATCAGGAAGATATGATAATTATTAAAAAAAATCTATTCAACATCAAAATGCATGAAGAAAACTGACAAATCTGAAGAGAAAATATATAATTCAAAATGATCACTGGTGATTTCAATGGCCCACTTTCAGTAAGAGAGCACCTGGAAAGAAAAGTAGAAAATAGAAAAATGGAATATTATAAATTAAGCAGACCAGACGTACAAAGCATTTTACCCAACAGCAGCAGAATGAACATTTTTTATATGTGCATACGGTATATTCTCCAAGACAATCCCTATGTTAGATCATGAAAGCGCCTTGATACATTTAAAGTAATTTAAACCAAGAAAGTATTTGGTTCAACACCATGAAATTACATTAGAAATTAAGTGCAGAAAGAAATTTAGCAATACACAAATATGAAAATAATTAACAAAACCTTTATAAATAAGATATGGGTGAAAGAATACATTACAGGATAAACAAGAAAATACTTTCAGATGTTTGAAAATAACACAAGTTGCCAAAACTTATGGTATGAAGCTAAATGAAGCCTAGAGTGAATGTATGGTTGTGCATATATATAAAAAAGAATGATCTCAAATCAATTTCCTAACCTCTCACCTTGAAATCCTAGAAAAGAGTAGACTAAACCCCCCAAAAGATAATAAGTTTAGAGTACACATAAATTGTAAATAGTAAAACATTTCCAAATCATGTATCTGATGAATGCTTGTATTCTGATTATGTAGTAAAATCTTACAACTCTACAGTAAAGAAAAATGTAATTTTAAGAAGGAGCAAAGTATATGAATATATATTTTTCCCCAGAAGATATATAAATAGTAACTACATGCTCAAAACAGTAGAAAGGCTAAAATAATATCCCATCTCATATATACTAAATATGTAAAGTAAGTTGGTAAAAATGTGGAGAAATGGAAACACTTTTTCTTTGCTGGTAGAAATTTAAAATTGTGCAATCAGGTTAGCTAACACTTGGCACTTTTTTAGTTATCATATGACCCAGCAATAATACTCATAAGGGTTTATGCCAAACACACAGCATATATTTGTCCCCTCTTGTTTATGTACAAATTTGGGAAGGGAGGGGAATTAGGGTAGGAAAGATTGTGGAATGAGAAGGACATCATGACCCTAAGTACATATATGAAGACATGAATGGTGCAACTCTACTTTGTGTACATAGATATGAAAAATTGTGGTCTATATGTATGATATGAATTGTAATGCATTCTGCTGTCATATATAACTAATTAAAATTTTAAAAATTATTTAAAACAAAAATTATTCATAATAAAAATTGGGAAAATACAAGTGTTCATCAACTGATTAATGTATAAATAGAATTAACATATCCATGTTATCAGTAATTTAAAAGAATCAAGTATTGCTCTACAACAAGAATGAACCTTTAGAACATGCTAAGTGAGAAAAAAACAGTCACAAAAAGAGTATAAATTGTACGAATCTATTCATTGAAAATGTCCAAGAGAGGCAAATTCTTAGAGAAGGAAATTGGAAGAGTGGTTTCAGGCACTGGGGGAAAGGGAAAGGGGGAGACCTTAGCATAAACATTGGCAAGCTACAACAACTGGACCCTTTTGGGGGTGATGAAAACATTCTTAACATTCCTATGATGTTGCAGGGCTCAATATACAAAGTAGCTCACTGAGTTGTGCATTTTAAAATAATAAATACTATGGCTTATGAGTGCCACCACAATAAGTCTGTTAGAAAAGATATTGACAAATATAGAATTTATGATGTAAGAAAGTATACTATGCCTTGGCCAAAATTCTACCATTTATCATTTTGCAAATCCAGACCCTCAATTCTGTCAGAATACTCAGATCTAATAGTGTTCTTGCCTTAACACACATGAGATATAAGATACAAGAAATACATAAAGCCATCACAATTTGTTCCTAAAGTTAAAGAAACCTGTATTCCTAAGAATTTCCTAATATTAAAACTTATGTTAATATACTATGTGAATGTTCATAGCAACATTGCCCATAATCACCAAAAAACTCAATTCTCTCAATGAATGATGCACAATAGTGCATCCACATAATATATATTTTTTAAAAAAAACTAATACACACTACAAAGTAGACTAAACCCAAAACACACTATGATAAAATGAAAATCCTCAGATCCCAAAGGCTATCTACCATATCATTTCATCTAGATTGCAGCGTGAAAAAAGGCAAAACAAATAGATAAATAAGAGTAGATAACATTAGAGAAAATTGAAAGAATTTAAGGTTCTGAATACACCAGGGAGTTTGATAGGTTCTTATTTAAAAGGAGGAAACCATAGAAAGGGAAACACTGAAAATTTGCTTTTGTAAGTATTTCAAGTTGTTGATGTAAGTGCCCACATGACACTGCCCTGCGATTGGAGAGAAAGAAGATGAGGTACTATAACTTTCTGGCTCCTTTATAGTGGCCTTTTTATGAGGATATATTTTTGCCTCTTTTTATTCATATTTTTAAAACCTTTTTTCCTAATGAATAACTTGTAGCCACAACCTGGAATTGATACCACCTACTTTTTTTTATCTTCAGATGTGGGCTAGTGCGAGGTGCCTATCTGTCTCATCCAGCACCATGTCATGAAATAACCTCTATACCTAAAAGGAACAAAAGGAATCTGTAGGGTTTAATAACTGATAAGGAAAGGAATTCAATTTCCAGAAAGCTATGAAAAGCAATGGGGAGGAAAATGCCATTAAAATAAAGATAACTTCAAAACAACTGCATTCCTTTAAGGAGCCCACTTGGAGAAAACTGTGGGATGATGGCTCATTTATCATCCCCCTACTCATCAGCTTATGAAAAATTATAGTATTAAAAAGGCCCACTGTGTCTTGTATATATAAAGTCAGAAAATCAATTTGTGAATCATGGGAAGTAATGGTAAGTATTAGCAATGAGGCATTTGTAAGCTTTAGACCTTCTTTCTACCCATTCTTAATGGTATGGGGGAAGGAGGAAGCTTTGGATCAAAATAACATTTTTATTTAGAGTAGTTCAGAATGACTCTTCCACTTTACAAAATCTCTGCATTTCTTTAGTCCTTAGGTAGGAATGATGTAATTGTTATAAAGTCTCTTTTCCACTCTTAAAGCCTCATGATCCCTATTACTGTCACTCATTTCATCTAAATATATAGGTGAATCTCCATGGATTAAATTTTTGTGACTTACTTGATGTAATTTTACTTCTTCTAGAGCACTGCACTATTTGAGAGAGAATAACAGATGGGAGTTTAATTGATACAGATTTAACTAAAAGAAAGATACAAGAAGACTCTCATTTTTCTTTTGCTTGAAAATATTTTTTATAAATATAGAAAAATTCAAACAATAGAATATAGAGTTCCCATATACCCTTCATCCTATTCTTCCCTATTGTTATTATCCTGCCTTATCAGGATAAATGTGTCACAAGTAAGAAACCAATATTACTACATTATTATTAACTAAACTCTATATTTCATTCAAATTTCCTCAATTTTTCCCTAAAGTCCTTTTTCTGTTCAAGGAACTCATCCATCATATTACTTTAAATCTAGTTACCATGTCTCCTCAATTTTACCTAGTTCCTTATAGTTTTTCCACTTTCCTTACTTTTCAATACCTTGATAAGTTTTGAGTTCAAGTATTTTGTAGAATGTTCTTTAATGGTATTTGTGTGAAACTTTTCTCACAGTCTATGATTACTGGTTTTTGCAATTACTGATTTTAGCAATATAAAGATTTGAATGTGGTTTGTGGAAGTTTGGGACCTTTTGTGGTAGTGTTGAGGTAGCAGATTTTATAGATAAGGCCCACTAGAGGATAATTAGCTTGCCTTCATGAACATCTTACAGAAGTAGATTGGATCTGGTAGGCGGAGTGTATTAGTTCCCATGATAGCAAGTTTTTACTAAAAGAGTGAGCCTGAACCAAGCCTCTGTCTGTGCTCTTACTTTCTTGCTCATATATGTACCTCTTCTGGATATACCTGGCTCCATTTCTGCTGTTCTATTATGTCATGATTCAGCCAAAGAACCTGGGTATTGTGTGGCTTATACCCTGCACCCATGACAGTGCTGAACCACCAAAACCATTGTTTTAGCTAAGTTACCAAACATTAGACATTTTGTTATACCCACTCAAAATGTATTAAGACAGAGGTGAAGTGTGATTCTTGTCACATCATATCAATGGTAAATGCTTTATCACTGATGTTAGCCTTGCATCTGGCCTAGGTAAAATGCCTTGTTTCTCCAATATAAGTTACTTTTACCCCTTTTCATACATGACTTTCTGGAAGCACATCACTAAGTCCAGCCTACTGTCAGGAAAGAAAAGAGATTAAGCTGTATGTCCTAGAGAGAAAGGTGTCTATGTAATTTATTTGACACTTTTCTATAAGGAGAGTTTGTCTCTTCTCCCCTGCTTATTTATTTGACCATTTATTCATAACAATATGTACTCATGTATGTGTATTTTTATATTTTGAATTATAATCCACAATTACATTATTTATTTTGTTACTTGACTTGTTCCAGCTTGGACCATTAGGAGGAGTTCTTTCAGGTTAGCTCTGTGGTCTCTCTGACATGCCCTCATTTTTTGTTTGTTCATTTTGTTTTTTGTGTTTTGAGCCCATCTTTACTTTCTGGAACTACAAAATGTTCCATATTTATCTTGTGTTTCAGATACTCTGAATTCTTTTTTAAAAAAATGATATTATAAACCAAGATCTGGATACTGTGTGTGCTCATTGCTATTGCACCCTCTGAACGGAGAGAGATAGGAAGAATAGTGCACACATGTGTGATTAGTTCTGTATCTACCCAGGTCTATTAAATGGAACATGAATTCATATTGTTTTCTCTGACTTTCATACAGAAGCACATGATTCATTTTAGCTTAGAACTGTAATTGTCTAAGATCAAGAGACCTAACTGTCAATATTCACCATATATTGATCTATTTGTTCAATGCCAATATACATAGCCTTTCCCTTTTGAAACCCAATTTCTCTTCTTATTATAAAAATCCTTTAGTAACCCAAGACAATATGTGTCAGAAAGCTTTGACATATTTGATGAATCAGAAAAAATAGGACATTTAAAGCTAAATAAAAATAAAACATGAAGATTTGTAGACAGATCCTCAAATAGTTTTGTTTTTAAATACACAGTGACCTTAATAGCTATGTGGAACAAAACAACTTCTATTCAGACTAGCTGACCTCTTACTGCAAGATTTTCTGCATATCTTGATTGTAAAGAAAATGAAAAATGAAAGGCACATTATATGTAGTAAAATCAAAAGTAATAGGCTTTGGGGCTGGAGATGTGGCTCAAGCAGTAGCGCGCTCACCTGGCATGCATGTGGCCTGGGTTCGATCCTCAGCACCACATACAAACAAAAAAAGATGTTGTGTCCGCTGAAAAAAAAACTAAAAAAATAAATAAATATTTAAAAAATTCTCTCTCTCTCCCCCACCCTCTCTTTTTAAAAAAAGTAATAGGCTTTATTCTTACCTTCCAAATACTCTTCTAAGACACTAAATAGCATTGAAGGTGTACAATCAGATTCATTTCCCAAGAGTTTCTCTGTTGCACTGTCAAATTCACCTCTAGGTCTCTGCAGATTTGAGCTCAAGAAAAGTCTCATCTTTTAGGAAAAGGTGGAGATAAGAACACCTGCCCCTTCCCTACTCCCACTTCCATCTTTAACCCCAACATCAGCTCATCTCCAACAACATTGCCCTATTGATCCTGATGTGATGTATTTTTTATAGATTTTACTAGAGGGAGTTGAATCTAATCAAAGGAAACAATTGAATATCACCAAAACTGTAGATGAAACTAAGAATACATATTTCTTTAGATTTATTTCACAAGAAATTAAGTTCTAGAATTTCAATTAATTTTAGGTTTATTCCATCGAACATAAGGGGAAAAAAAGGAAAATTATTAACCCTTTCCATCATCCTTTTGCATGATTTATTATAAAATATTTCCATTTTTATTAACAATTTATACCTTGATTCACCTGTCATTTAAAAAAAAACTGTCATACTAATATTTCAAAGATCTTCTAGAAACTTGCATTTGCCAGCTTTGCAATACCAGCTTTGTATGTATGTTTTCAATCTCTTTCTCCATCACCAGAAGATAGAATGTGTAAAAATGTTACTGGATTTTTGTGAAAGGTTAGGCAATGTGCAACTAGAAGGCACATCTTAACATCTCAAGTGCACCCAAACTCAAGGCAAAGGTTCCAGGGCTGAATGCAGACCTTACTAAAGAGGACATGGCTTTAATGCCAGGGAAAGCTATTCTAAGAGAAGTGTTTCACTGTAAGCATACTGCTACAAAACTACCCAAAATGGGTACTCTGGTAAATTCTGGCTACTACCACTGTATATTGCAGGAGCTACATGACAGACAAGTCATCCCTGTGCAAAAGCTGAATGAGCTATACAAAAAGAAAACTGCAAAAGCCTATCAAGGGAACACACCAGGACCAAAAAGTATACTCTTTCCTTCAATGTCTCTTCAGCATCCTGTACTCAAAGTGTTCTTTCTCAGCAGGCAATGGGAAAATATATTTATAAGATCCATATTAATTTTTTCGAGCCAGGCAATAAAGGGTAAATTTGGAGTGAAGAGGTAAGAAATGGGTAAGTGGCACAACTCCTCATTGCAGATGAAGGTTATAAGATTTAGGAGGCTGCTTATTATATGACTGTTGTTTACGGGATTTCCCCTTGAAACTTCCAGCTCTTCTGTGTACTTTGAACCATGTCCACTGATACCTTGAACTGAAGTGTCCTCAGACCACAAGAAAACCACATGCTGTAATGCTTATCACAGTGGTCTTTCAAGGGCAACCACTCCTATTTTTCCTGCCTGCTTTATTTAATATCTTGCTACTTCAAACAGTTGGGTTTATGTAAAAACATATTCAATTTTTACAATCATTATTCATGAGAGACCACTGGATCACTTCACACTACTAGCATGAATGGAAGTTTTCATTTTTTAGTTAAAATAGATTTCTTCAGAATCTTTTGTTCTTTTTGTTATTTGCAAGGGGGCACAAGTGATTAAAGAACCAAATCCTGAAATTTTCAGTATGAGTATTTTCCAAGATCAATATTCTCCTTTTTTTTCTAGAATGATTACTAGGATGAAGTCTTAGTAATAGTCAATAGCATCACTGTTTTTTGTTCAAGCTAGCTTTGTGCCCACCAACAATTTGTGTCTCACCCCCTTTGTAGAATAGACTGGTTTCTGGGAAGAGACTCCCTCACCAGTTACTCATTTTGTCAAACCTACATTTTATAAATGGACTGTATTTCTCTCAACAAATGTAAGCAGAAGCATGGAAAGTTTAACATTTAGGTTAAAAATGGCAAGAAATAAGTTTTATTAACTCTCTCTTTCTTCAACTGGAAGAGAAAGTATTCACAACCACAAATGAATTGCAGGGCAATAAAATGGAAGGGGCCAGATGCTTAATTGCCTCATGCAAGACTGCCACCGAACACATGAATTATACACAAATAAGAAATAAAATTCTAATGCTGCATATGTGGGTCAGTCACAGACCACATTCTGAACATGTTTGAGATTCTGGGTTTGGTCTCTAGAACAAGAAAAAAAAATTCAAACCTCAGAAAATTCAAGAATAATAAACTACTACATTTTAAGGTTTATTTCAATAGCAGCTCACAAAATTCTAACAAATATACTAAATTAAAAGTAATATATAAACTCCTGTCTAAGTTTAATTAGTATATTAATAAGAGCATATTTCTTGTTTGGATAAAAAGCATAGAAATTTTTAAAGAGCAGCATGAAAACAATCCAGTTTTTTAGAACTTATAGTAAAGTACCTGCAAGTGCATTAAATTATTTAAAATACTGTTTTCTCAGTCACAAGATATTCATTCTGTGACTTAAACTTTATACTGGAAAGAAGTGGGTAGACTGATAATAGATATTTCCAGAATTAGTTCATCTTTAGATCTGGTATCATTTGATATGCCCAGTTTTCAGAATCTAAATGTGTAAAACAAATTTTGACCTACTTAACAATGTCTCTATGAAAAAATCTCTCTTATAATTAATAGGATAACAAACAAAATATTTTAAGGCAGTGAAGCACAGTGATAGAATATTCATTCCTTGAAAGTGTAATACTATTTTCTTTTTTTCTGTAATGGAGATTGAATCCAGAAGCACTCTATCACTGAGGTCCATCTCAGCCCTTTTAAAAAGATTTATTTTAAGATAAGAGTTTGTGGCAGGGTTCAGTGGCACACACCTGTAATCCCAACGTCTGGGGAGGCTGAGACAGGAGAATCACAAATTCAAAGCCAGTCTCAGCAACTTAGTGAAAGCCTGTCTGTAAAATATAAAATGGGCTGGGGATGTAGCTCAATGGCAAAGCACATGTGTTTAATCCCTAGTACAAATATATATTGATAGAGAGAGAGTTTTGCTGAGTTGCCCATGCTGGATGGAACTTGTGTGATCTTCTTGCCTCAGCTTCTTGAGTAACTAAGATTCAGGTGTATATTTCCTGGATGGTAGGAAAAATACCATTTTCCTATCAATGATAAAAGAAGACCAGAGTTTGCCAGCACAGTTACTGTGACACTCGATGACGTGGAACCAGTCAATTTCTAGGTAGATGACACCCCAAGCAATTCTGCAAAACTCAGAGTAGAAATCCTAGGACATTAAGAAAAAGGAAGACAGAAATTTCATGAGACTTTGTCTCAAAATAAAATAAATACATAAAAGGGGCTGTTGATGTAACTATGATGTAAAAGACCCCTGGTTTCAATCCCTAGTTGGAGAGAAAAAATAAAATACACAGTAGGACAAAAAACTGTAGCACAGTACCTGGGTCTGTCATTTAGGCAATTTCTTTTCTTTGGAGCAAAAATGTAATAGCCCCAACTTATTTTTAAAAATGAAGTGAATAATTAATCTTAGTGATGGAATGCTGAACAGCAAATATATTGATTATAAATAAATTTCTCTTTTGTAACTATCCTACACTTTCCAGCTATTCCTTCTCTGCCATTACTGAATAGCCATTGACAGATCTATTTTTTCTTATGCCCAAAGAATATTAAATAGAAGACAAGTACTAGGTATGTAGATTAAGCACCCCAAATTGAAGCCCAATTTTTGAATACTAGAAATGGCTATTGCCCTCAAACATTAGATGATTAGAATGAAATGGCAAGGAAGGTGCAGTAGGTAGCTTCATGAGAGGAGGACGTCCAGGATCATCTACAAAGGCAACTCTAATAGTATCCATATATCCATACTGAAGATTTTTAAATTAAACAAAAAGAGAGTTTAAAAATAATTACAATTTCCTTTTATTCCTTTGTTATAGTAAAAAAGAGGAAATTGTTATAGGAGATTATAGAATTGTCAGCAGGGCAAAGGCACTAGAGAACAAGATTACATAACATATACATGACAAACCATCTTTTTATCCTTAACTGAAAGTCATGTACTATCTTCAAAACAAATGACAAGTTGTCAGGCATGGTGACGGAGTCCCAGCAGCTCAGGAGGCCAATGCAGAAGTTCACAAGTTCAAGGCCAGCCTTAGCAAATTTGTGATGCCCTAAGCAATTTATTGAGACCCCATCTCAAAAATAAAAAATAAAAATTGCTGGGGATGTGGCTCAGTGTGAAAACACCCTTAGTTAAATCCCTGGTGCCAAAAACAGAAAACAACAACAACAACAACAACAAAATTTCAAAGTGCCTGAGTATGCTGAGATGAAGATGAAGAGAGTCAAAATCAATGGGCCCAACACGTCTCTGACCACTGCAGCTTGAGTTCAGATATAACACACTTCACATGAGGCATTCACCTCATGTTCTAAACCTGGCTTGTTAGAAGGGATAGGGTTTGATACTTTAGTAGATTAGGGACTGAGGAAAGTAAAATCTGAAGAATCTTGGACTTCAGTCTTCACTGCAAAACTGAGCTGGTTGAGAATGGACATGAATGAATATACACTCAATCTTTGGGGATCTAGGGTAGGCTTCATTATATAAAATTAGGAATACTAATCAAATTATTTTATAGGCTAACTTAATTATCATTTCAGCATTTGTTTAGAAAAATTTTGTGATCTTTAAGTAACCCGGTTATGTGCTAGTAATAAAATTCTTGACCACAGCAATCCAATATTAGATATTATGTTTAAACTTGATATTCTGGAAATATCTCTCATCAGTCTACCTACTTCTTTCCAGTATAAAGTTGAAATCACAGAATGAATATCTTGCAGCTGAGGAAACAGTATTTTAAATAATTTCATGCATTTGCAGGTACTTTACTATAACAGAGGCTCAGCTCTCTGTTATATATTGAACTAAAATTATCAAAAATATAAAAATGCATTTTACTTAGAAATTTTCATTAAGAATATATGTCTGTATATACATATAGTGTATTATTATTTATCTAGAATTTATTCTCCTTTCATCTTATCTGTAGCATAGATCCATCCTTCCTTCCCTCTTCCTGCTCTCCTTTCTTTTTTCTTTCTTTCTCTGTTTGCATAGATACCCAATCTTTTCTTCTATATTCCCCATGGGTTGGTAGAAAGAAGCTTACTTCACCTCAATGCTAGAGTGGACCAGATTGAATAGTTAGCCCTATCCATGTCAGTGATTGGCTCACTTTGACAGAATGAGATAGACAAACCAAATGAAATATATGGGTCCTTAGTGAAAAAAAAAAAAAAGCTAGAACTACAGAAAGATTACCAAGATATATATAAAGAGATAGCAGGAGAGGTTTTCTGGAAATCTGTAATACAATCATTCATCTTCCAAAAATACTTCATTAAATGGCCGTTTTTCAATTCTCTGTTTATGATCTGATGTGTAGCCACAAAGCTAATAATCATCTCAGGATGAAACTAACACCTGGAAAGAGGAAGAAAAAAAAGAGCTACTGGGAAAAAGAACAAGAGTAGCTGGGTTTACTCATACTGATTTTAGTCTATGATAAGTGCCCAGTTTTTTGTTTAAGCCAGTTTTAAATTGTTTCTAAAGTCATATAAATGATAGAGTAAAAGTAATTTTTCTAAATATGACAGTTGTTTCCATACCAGTATTTTTCTCCATTTTTTTTCTGTTTTTATTCTCAAGTGTTTGGAAGATCAGAAGAATAGATCTTTTAAATTATTCTAGAGCTTACTTTTGTCTTGTGGCTTTCCCTCTAATCACAGATAGATATCAAGGCTCTGTGTATTCTTCATGCCAGCATGTGAAAAATTAATTTCTACTGGAAATTGAACTTTGGATTTTCATATCTCAAAACTTGAAAGTAGAAATTTTGTCACTTCAGCAATAGAAAATTTCTATTAGCTTTTTGCTACTTATGTTGATGCTTCTTAAACAGGTCCTTTTGTCACAAAGAGGTAATATGATGCTGTTTTTTTTTTTTTCCTCTCAGGTATGGCCATGGATTTTATGTAAATGTTGATTTTGAGAGCCCAAAGGATTCTAAATGTTATCTACACTGCAGAGTGGAATTCCTATTTATAAGAAGATAAAGTACCATATGGAAAACCAATATAGCATAATCCATTTTGGCATTAATTTGAGTTAATCTATCTAGCTCTCATGAGGCTACTGATATATTGTTCATTTGAAGACATTATTTTATTGGCTTCATCATACTTCATATCTGTTCACCACAGAAATCTATTTGCAGATTTAAAAAGAAAATATCTGCTTATTGAATAATAATATCTTTGTATTGAGTAATAAAACCAGTATATAATCTTGTATGTCCTGGTTATTAACGAAGTTGGCACACAGGGATATGTATGCAGAAATGAGAGTAGGATCATGTCTTTTCCAACAAAAGAGATAACAGGTTAGATGACAGATTACTGAGTACAGGAAGCTGATGTAGCAAATAAAAATGCTAAATAAGTGATAAGGTTGTGTTTGAGGTTTTATGTATTTGTTCTCTATTTTTGTTTGTGTTTACTTTTATTTTCTGCTTTAGGGTGGACTTAGTATAAAATAAGGTAGCTTCAACTCAATATTTTAATAGGAAACCTAATCTGTGTTATCTTCATTTTAGTTAATTTCACACTGGAATATTTAATGGTGCGGGGCCTCCTGGTTTTGACATATGAAGTACTTTAAAGCCTTAAAGTTAGTTGTGGGGGGGGGAGATTCATTGGCATTGGCATGCCAGTAAATCATTAGATGTGTGTGTGTGTATGTGTGTGTTTGTTTGACCTTTAAATAGATTTTAATAATTACAAAGCAAGCCTTTTTAAAATTTTCTCTTATTGCATGAACTTCAAATGTACAAAGTGGTTTTTTAAATATATCTTGAGAGAAACATCAAGCAGTATCTTATTTGTTAAATTTTGCTTTATATTATATTTCTCTTCTCTAAAATTTTATTTTTTGCAATTTGAAGGAAATTTTGAGATATTTTTCTCAAAAAAGTTTAATTTAAAAATGCTATTACAGGGCAAGGTGCTGTGGCTCAGTGGTAGAGTGCTTGCCTAGAATGCGTGAGGCACTGGGTTCACCCTCAGCATCACATAAAAATAAATAAATAAATGAATAAATAAATAAATAAAGTTCTGTTACAAATTAATTTTTATATTCAATTATTGCTCCAGTTTCAGTCAAAGTAGAGTAAGCAATATTTAGGAAGATAAGGTAGCATTTGTGTATGTACCAAGATTTTAGAATTGCTCTTACTAATTCATTATTAACAGCTTGTAAAACGATGTCTTGTGATATTGGAAAAGTCTCATAGCCCAGGCTGTATATTTTCATGTGTTTAAAGGGTTTGTGATTCTAAATTGTATCATCTTCAGTATGTTCACTAGTTACATAATTCTTGTTTCAATCACATATTAATAATCATGGTTGAATGCATAAAGGTAAATGATGAAAAAAACTCAAACAAAAATTAATTCGATAATTCAGTGTGCCAGGCAATGGAACTCCAAGTAATCCTATAATTTTAAAGTAAATGTTAAATTTATCATAGCTTGTGGAAGCCTGAAAGCTATTGTTTGATAGTACCTTTTATCTGTATGTTGAGCAAGTTAGTAACAGTATCAGATATAGCAACTAACTCCTTAGAAAACGTAATGGTCAGTTCATCACTTGCCAGCACTTCAATATATATGAGCTAGTCCTATTGATAAAATTCACTTAATCATGAAAAAAAATCATTATTCAATATTTATAGTGAACACCCTTTCTATGCCCAAATTTATTCTAAATGCCAAGGATCCAACATTAAATAAAACACAATCTGGACTGTGTGGTTGAGAGGGAGACAGAAGAAAAAAACAAAAACAAAAACTGGAGGTAAATGCTACATAGTGGAAAGAAGCAAACTGGACAAAGCCACTAGAGAATAGCGTGTTTGATATTGTGGGGTGGATAGAGCCTCTTGGATGAGAAAGTATTTGAACAGACACATCAATATAATGAGAGAACAAGTTCATAGATTTCTGAATAAAGAGTTCTCCAGGGAAAAGGAATAGCCAGGACAAAGACACTGACATGGAAGTCTTAATGTCAAATGTTATTAAATTAATTATATAAATTAAATGTCTATTAATTATACAGTCCAAGTAAGAGTTTTGTGGCTGAAACAGAGTAAAGAATAAAAGGGAAAGAAGACATAGTCAGCAAGGTAAGTGGGGCCAGATAATACATAGCCTTTAAAAGACCACATTAAGGCTACTGGATTTTACTGTAAGTGAAAAGGAAAGGTATACATGTGTTATAATGAGGGCAACATGATCTTGAGGCCATTTTAGAGGGATTCCTCTGAATGCTTAGATGGGAAACAAGTTATAAAGGTAGTGAATAGCCAGGGAGACCAGTCCAGAGGCCAAAGCACTGGCTCTGGTAGGAGATAACTGTGAATAATGGAATGGTTTGGGGTGTGATCTATTTTGGAAATGTTTAGAAGGTGAAAATGAGAATATATTGCACCCAGGATTCATTAACATTGAATAAGAAGTTTGTGTTGGTTTTGTGTATATGTGCAAATTGCAAGTGCTTCAAAACATTAAAGTATGAACTGAGGGTGTAGCTCAGTAAAAGAGCACTTCACAAGAATGTACAAGGACCTAGGTTCAATCCTAAATTCATGCAAATAAAGGGATAAGTGGAATACCAATCTCCCACACTGGTGGAATCCCAACTCCTACCCCTATCAGTTTATATATTCTTAAAATGTACATCATATGTATTATGTGGCGCTTGTCTTTTCTTTGAAACCCTGATATGGTTGCCTCTCCATATTTCATATTTGTGGAAATATAATTGATTCTGTCCATCCCGTTAAAATAAACTACACTGTCTGTGCAATAAGGCAAAAGAAAGAGAGAAGACATGGAGGAGGAAGGGAGGGAAGGAGAGAAGGAAGAATGGAAGGGACGGCAGGAGGAAGAAGGGAAATAAATTAGAGATTAGAAGCAAAATCACCTTTATTTACAGATGACCTAATTATCTTTTTAAAAATCACACATAATCTAAAGCAAATTTATTGGAATTAACCAGTTAATTCAGCACAGTTCTAGGATATAAAAGCAGTGATAAAAAACACTTTTTTTGTACTGGGGATTGAACCCAGGGACACTTTACCACTAAGCTACATCCCCAGTTCTTTTCATTTTTTATTTTGAGACAGGGACTTACTGAATTGCTAAGAGTCTCATTAAGTTGCCAAGCTGTTTTCAAACTGTGATCCTCCTGGTTCAGTTTCTTGGGTCATTGGGATTACAGGTGCACAACACCAGGCCTGGCAAATTGTATTTCTATATACTTATTGACAACAGTTGGAAAATGAAAAGATAAAACAAACATTGTGAATGAATAAAAAAATGATAATACAGGAATCCATCTGACAAATGATTTGTATTAAAAGTTATAAAATATTACTGAAAGAAAGTAAGGACAAACTAGTTAATAAAAATATCTATCATATCAATGGATCAAAAAGATTCAGTGCTGTTAAGATATCAATGTTCCCCCAAATAATCTATAGATTAAAAACAATTCTTTCAAAATTTAAGCAGTAAATATTGTAGAAATTTACAGTTCAATTCTAAAATTAATATGGAAATACAAAAAACCCTAGAATAATAAAAACAACTTTTAAAAAGAAGAGGGAAGTTTGATGTCTAAAACGACTAGCTTCAAGTCTTATGATAAAACAACAGAAATCAAGACACTGTGTCATTGGCATGACACTGAAATCTCTGAGAATAGAACAAAAAGAACTCAAACACATATGAACAATGGAAATTTTACAAAAAAATAAAAAGAAGAAATTCAGCAGAGAAAGGATAGTGTTTTCAGCAGATGCTGCTGGAACAATAGGCTACCCATATACAAAAGATCAAACTTTGATTTGTGCTTTCTCGTTCAGCTGTACATAAAATTAAGTAAAATGAAGCCTAGATCTACATATACATGGTAAATCTTCCAGAAGAAATTAGAAAAAAAAATATTTTAACCTTGGGTTAGTAAATATTTTATAGATAAGGAATCAAAAGAAGGATCAATAAGAAAAAGGAAACCTCTTTAAAAGGCACTGTTTACATTGTCATTTAATGAGAATGAAAAGCTGAGGCACAGACTGGTACAAAACATTTACAACATGTATGTTAAAGCTCCAGAATATAGAAAAACCACTTAAAAGTCAACAATAAAATACTTAGTCCTGTTAAAATGACAATATATATGAACACCTAAGAAGATAGATGGCAAACAGGTACATGAAAAATACTCAATATCATTGGTCAGCAGGGTACCCTATTCCAAACTCTAAATGTGGAGAGTAACACCAGTAACATGGTGGAGTAGGCAGCTCCCTGACTATTTTATAGCATCGCATTTACAAAGTTCCATGTCCTCAGAGCCTAATGTTATGTTACTCCCCATCCAATGGCAGGTTCCATGTGTCTACCTTAGGATTTTCTTCAGCACTTTTTTCAAGTGTAGGTCAGAACCACTGGTTTTCCTGGGGTGACTACCCTAAGTGGGCTAGAGCACTAAAGCAGAGATCACAGTATTCTACCACCACACAGTTAGGAAGCTATACTCGGGGAGTGAATTAAATTTCTATTTAAAGACTAGCTTTGTATAAACATTTTCTCAAACTCTTTCTTCAAGATTCCCTCCAAGATTACCTCATAGCGTTCCCAGGAGGCAACCAAGAGAAAATTGAACAATAGCTACATTCATGTCTGTCCTTCATTTGGGTGCAAACCATTTCCTAGATGCTGGCCCCTGTCTCACCATCAAATGATGGCAAATAGATATAAGGAGGAAAAAAGGAGGTGTCAGTGACCATTAGAAAAGAATAATCCTCTGATCAGCCAAAGAAAGAGATAAAGAGGATTGCACTGAGGAAGCTTGTTCTGTTCTTTGAAATACAAATTGGAAGAGAAAAAAAATATTTTTCACAATCACTCACTGCCTTATGTCAACTCAATATAACAGAGTCTGCCTCCAAACTGGTAATATTAATTCTTTAGTGACATTTATTGTTATTTTATTTTATTCAGCATATTCATTGAGTGCCTGTTATATGCCAGAAACTATTCTCAGTAGAGCAATTAGCAAAACAGAGAAATGTTCCACATTCATGCAGACAAGTTCTAGATAGGAAAATATAGGAATAAACTAACAAAAAACTAAACAATAATAAGCAGGATGTCAGATAATATAAATGCTATGAAGAGAAATAAAGCAGGTTGAGAGGTGGAGAGAAATATAAAGGGCAAGCTACTCTTTTCCCTGGGGTAGTCAGGGAAACTGGCTTTTCCAAGATTAATGAACATTAATTATAGGAAATTTTAGCAAATAAGAATGAACGAAGTTTTAAAAATTGAAATATCTTTCATGTCATGTTGTTCTGGATCTTTCCACAGTATATTTAATTGTGTACATTGTTTTACTTTTTGAACTAATTTGTACTTGCATCTTAATAAGATTATTGCATTTTTCTATTCATTGCTTTGTTACATATAGTGCCTAACTGAAGACAGAGAGCATCTTCTTGCTACATTGTTATGTTTAAACACTGACCTGTTTTGGCTAATGAAATATGAGCAAAAGAGTTCTATGCCTGTTCTCAGCAGAATGTGGAAGAGGCATTGCTTGTTTCCACCACCTATTTTATATTACTCCATGATGATAAAGACATATCCCAAATATGAACTCATTTTCACAAGTGGGTCCTAAAATTCAAACCATCTTGAACAGAGTCATTTTAAACACTTGCTATTCATACAGATTGTGTTAATGTACCATAAACTAGTTAGCACTGACTGATATATATGCATATGTGATTCAATTAAAAAATCAGGTCATGTAATGCATAATGTTTTATGTAGTGGATTTCTCTATAATCAAATAATATGACTAGTGCTACATTTTTTACCAAATAATTTCCCTGTGATTTACATTAGAAATAATGCATGGGTTTTATGAAAATTTTCAAACTTAATTGTTTTAGTTAGCTTTTTTGTTGCTGTGACTAAAAGATCTGACCAGAACAATTGTAGCGGAGGAAAAGTTTATTTGAGGGCTCATGGTTTCAGAGGTCTTAGTCCAAGCCTGGGTCCACTGCAGGGGGTGGGGGTCAGGAGGCTTGAGGTGAGGCAGAACATGGTGGAAGAGGGTGGCAGACAGAAGAACTTCATGTGATCAGGAAGGGGAACTGGGAGAGGGAAAAAGGAAGAGAAACTCCACTTGCCAGACACAAATATACCTAAAGCCAAGCCCCAATTCCCACCTCCTCCAGCCACACCTACCAATGTAGATAGCACTCAGTTAATCAGTATCAGGGGAATAAATCACTGATTGGGTTAAGATTCTCACAACCTAATCATTTTTCCTATGAACCTTATTGCATTGTCTCACACATGAGCTTTTGGGAGACACCTCACACCCAAACCATAACATTAACAGAAGTGAATGAAATATCTTGCACTTCCCGATACTTGCCCAATCCCAGACAGTCCCACAGATCATATTGACAATTTACAGTGTGTGTTTCTGTCATTGTAAGAGCTTCTGCCCTCTCCCTGTTCCTTCTTTCATATGTGATAGTAGGAGCAAATTTGACTCCATTTTATTTTATGACTTCATCCTGTAAAACAACCATGCCAAGTAGAAGAGTCATGACTGGAGCAAGATGTTCTTTTCCTTTTGCTATAGAAACCTTTAAGAACACAGAACTACCTAATGGGGTATTGTTTCTGTAACTAGGGTAACGGGGCTCTGTTTCTGTAACTGGGGCGACTGGGCTAACTGTGATTGGTTAGGCTTCCCTCCGCTTGACTGCACACTCCCGCTTCTGTAACCTGGCTTGCTTGCATTGGCTAGACCGCGCCCCCCCCCCCTGCACCCGATCATCCCTTTTGCAGTTTTCAGGCTTATAAGGAGTGCCCTTGCAATTGTTCGGGGCTGATCAGGGGAACAGCTTTATGTTCTGGTCAGCTGCCGCCGGTGTGCTTCAATAAAGGCTTGATTCGATTATACGTGAGTGGTCTGGAAGTTAATTTATGAAACCCTGGGAAGAAGCTTTAACTATAACACATATATGCACATATTCATTTAAAAAAAAACTGTATAATGGGGTCATATATAATACTTTAGGAGTTATGTCCCTGTATCTATGTGCTTATGTTGCTTCATATCATGGCCATCTTTCCAAGTAAGTATTAGTGTAAAAGAATGAATTTATTTTTATTATGATTTATTGTTCCATGGTCTGATTATAATATTATTTCATTATTCATATAAGTTATATCTAAATTTTGTGATTACAAAAAAATATGAAAAATATATTTTTATTCATACTATTTACTAGTATAGGAGACCTTCCTAGAAATAGACAAGAAATATATTTTTCTAAAATATTATTCAATTCTATATATAATTTATTTAAAATGCCACATAAATGACCATTACTTGCCTTTATGAAACTTTCCTCAGCATTATTAATGTTTATTAGAAAGCTACAATGAACATTCTTGTATTTATTATTTCTTAATTTTGACATGAAGTCAGCTGATAGCAATGAAAAATTTTAGAATCATGATGAGCATTATCAGGACTTATGTAGTAAGTCATTTCCATCAGCATTGAACTAGAAGAGTCATTTCTTTAAATACCCGTTGACACTATTAATGCATGGGATTTATTTTTACTTTTGTCACTAGCATAATTATGTCATATGTATTTAAAATATAGGTGGCATAAATTTTTGACAGTTAAATAAATGATATAATAAGCTTCTGTACTGTATTAGTTCTCTATTAACATGACCCAACTCTCTGTCTATCCACATTTTTTGCTATTTATTTATTTATTTTTAAATATATTTATTCTTAAGTTTTAGGCGGACACTATATCTTACATTTATGTGGTGCTGAGGATTGAACCCAGTGCTTTGTGCATGCTAGGTGAGCACTCTACCACTGAGCCACAGCCCCAGCCCTTTTGCTGCTATTTAGCATTGAGAATTTCAAGGCTTGTGTAAAAGGGAAGAAAAATAAATTCACACAGGTAAATAATATTTGAAATTCTATTGTTATGGGATATATTTACATTTTTAATAATATACTTAGTTCACTCAAAATTCCAAAATTTGGTTCTATTGATAATTAAGCTTATATTTATGGGTACCTTAATAGTTTGTCTGGATTACCATATTGCCCTTTTTCATCATTCTGATAATAATAAGACAAATAAATGTGATAAATATTAGTTTTCATGACAGTTTAAAATTATAGGTATAAGTTCTATTCTATTAAAAGTACGAGTCTCATTTCCAGAGTTTTTCCTGAAGTCATCTATCTTTAGGACTTTTGCTTAAGTGACTATAGTTTCCATAAGACTTTTATGTAATTAAATAAAGCAATTTTTTTCAAATGATTACGATTTTCAAGTGGCCCACTATCATTGTATTATTATTGCTGTATCACATTTTAAATATGAACCTATTTAATTTATTGACTTATATTTCCATTAATGTTCACTAGCCTATGTTACATCCTAATACCAGTAAATATTTAGTATTATGATGCTTAAGGACCTCATTTTCTATTCAGTACAATGAATTTCTTATTCTTACCAAAAGTGTATCTGATTTTGCTTCCCTTCTTTACATAATTTGCTTTTAGGAAGACAAGTTATCTGTGTTGCTAATGTACTCATTTATTACACTTTCGAAGAGCATACATATTTAAAAAAAAAATTCCTTTGTCTTATAGGAAAACAGTGCCTCTCACAAAAACCCAGGTTTATTAGTTTCCTAGTATTGCTGCAACAAATTACCACAGACTAGGTGGCTTAAAAACCACAAAAACTTCGGTCAGACTTCTGAAAACTAAAAGGTCTCAGCAGTATCCTTACTCAAACTAAAAATTTTTTTCTCAGCAAGAGAAACAATAAGAGAAGTAAATAGGGAGCCTACATCCTGGGAACAAATTTTTACTCCTCACACTTCAGATAGAGCCCTGATATCCAGAGTATACAAAGAACTTAAAAAATTAAACAATAAGAAAACAAATAACCCAATCAACAAATGGGCCAAGGACCTGAACAAACACTTCTCAGAAGAGGACATACAATCAATCAACAAGTACATGATAAAATGCTCACCATCTCTAGCAGTCAGAGAAATGCAAATCAAAACCACCCTAAGATACCATCTCACTCCAGTGAGATTGGCAGCCATTATGAAGTAAAACAACAAGTGCTGGCAAGGATGTGGGGAAAAGGGTACACTTGTACATTGTTGGTGGGACTGCAAATAGGTGCAGCCAATTTGGAAAGCAGTATGGAGATTGCTTGGAAATCTGGGAATAGAACCACCATTTGACCCAGCTATTCCCCTTCTGGGACTATTCCCTGAAGACCCTAAAAGAGCGTACTATAGGGGTACTGCCACATGGATGTTCATAGCAGCACAATTCACAATAGCTAGACTGTGGAACCAACCTAGATGCCCTTCAATAGATGAATAGATTAAAAAAATGTGGCATTTATACACAATGGAGTATTACTCAGCACTAAAAAATGACAAAATCTTGGCATTTACAGGGAAATGGATGGCATTAGAGCAGATTATGCTAAGTAAAGCTAGCCAATCCCTAAAAAACAAATGCCAAATGTCTTCTTTGATATAATGAGAGCAACTAAGAACAGAGCAGGGAGGAAGAGCATGAGAAGAAGATTAACATTAAACAGGGATGAGAGGTGAGAGGGAAAGGGAGAGAGAAGGGAAACTGCATGGAAATGGAAGAAGACCCTCATGGTTATACAAAACTACATACAAGAGGAAGTGAGCGGAATAGGAAATAAAAACAAGGGGGAGAAATGAATTACAGTAGATGGGGTAGAGAGAAAAGATGGGAGGGGAGGGGAGGGGGGATTGTAGAGGATAGGAAAGGTGGCAGAATACAACAGACACTAGTATGGCAGTATGTGAAAATGGGGATGTGTAACCCATGTGATTCTGCTATCTGTATACGGGGTAAAAATGGGAGTTCATAACCCTCTTGAATCAAATGTATGAAATATGATATGTCAAGAGCTTTGTAATGTTTTGAACAACTAATAATAAAAAAAGAAAAAAAGAAGTTATCAAAATGTATTTTTATATAAGAAAAAGCCTTTTAATCAATAGTTTTTCTTATTCAAATAGGCATGTCTTTTTATTTAAATGATGCAATGAAGAACATACTGTTTTCTTTACCAGGTATTTTTCCTGATTGCTAATTTGTTCACATTTTGAGACGAAAGGTGGGTTGATAGTAAGATTGATTGTTTCTATAATTGAGTGAATAACGGAACTGAGAAAATCAAGAAGTCTTCTTTGTACAGTGTGGCACTGCATACAATTTCATTTGTTATTGTGAAAATAATGAGGTAAGCGCACCAGATTGATTGTTTCTATAATTGAGTGAATAACGGAACTGAGAAAATCAAGAAGTCTTCTTTGTACAGTGTGGCACTGCATACAATTTCATTTGTTATTGTGAAAATAATGAGGTAAGCGCACCAGATAGAATTTTTTTGGAACTGCGAAAATAACTGAAATTACATATGACTAACATTGCTCAATAGGATTTAGGAGACTAGGGGTGGTCTGGCTGGAATCTATTACTGAAATTTACATAGGAAAAATGTTAAGACAATCTGACTTTCTAATGTGAGTCCACAAGGAGTCTAACAGCCAGTGGTGGTTATTGAGAGCAATGAAGAGAATTCATAGCCCCAATTGCTAGAATAAAAATTCAGTGTGTGGTTTAAGTATTTCGGAGAGAAGCAGATAGATCACAGACCTGAGGCACAGACAATTCCACTAAATACAGAATTACTGTTTCACTCACTCCTTAATTATTTCCTCACTTGTACATACAGTTGCTTTAAGCCAACAGATTCTCACAGAGACTTAAAGGATTCAATTTGGAGAAAATATTGACAACCAGCACCACACTAGATCAGTCATGTGTCAGAATGTCATTTTATGTCCCCCTAACATAATTATATTTCTAATATGGTTGCAGTGTCACAAATTCCTCATTTTATATGTTAGAAAGTTGGCTAAATGTCTGTTACCTGTATTAAAATACTTAGCCCTCCAAGTTTTTGATGTGTTTACCTTGATATTGGCATAAGAAATGCCTATTCCATTAGTATTTATGTAACAATAGGGATTACAAAGACTGTGGCATGGTATAACTTCTGAAAACCCCAAAGTATGGAAGGGAAAGTTTTTAAATATCCAACTCAGAACCTCAGGTAGGGGTGGAGGAATTAGAAAACCCTCTATGAAGCTCCAAAATGCCCCTCATCCACATGATAGATGAAACAGTCTGCTTATAAGGGTCACAAAGCTACAGAATCAATTCAAGGTAGAATTATACAAGTTTCTTGATGAATATTAATATAAAATGCAAAAGTTGGAACTCAAAATACAAGGTCACTTTTTACCAAGTAAGACTGAGATAAAATGGATAATGTTAAATCCCCAAATTACCCTAAACTTTTTTTTATAAAAGTACTGCATCATAACTGAGAGAACCAGGCTTGCTCACTATTAAAACTTCTACCTTGGACAGGGACCCCAGGAGATAGTAATTCTCCTAAAGATTCAACTTTACAACATTTGTGGCCTCAGGCCCAATGCAAAAGATTTTTATCTTACAATAGTCCCAAAGGGAAAGAAAAGACCTACTCTGGGAAAAGATACTCAGAAGAGTTGCAGAATTGCAGTAATGTAAACATTAGCAAAGTAAACATGCCTGAGGAAAGAAAGGGAAATACACAGACATTCCAGGAGTTACTGTCGGATTGGCTCTGAACTGAAGATAATTCTTAGAGCCCCAGAACTACACTAGGATTCACTAGTTAAAATCAGTAAATGGCATTGGAGGTAAGCTAAAAGGTGGATATGTGGTCTGAGTTCTCATAGGACATCCATTGGAAATGTGGCCATAAACTGTGGTACTTTCCTTGATTCTTAGAACATATTCTTAATGAACAAAAGAATCTCTAGGCTCATTCCTGTGAAATGTGATCCATTATGGTGGGTGCCTCGAGTGGAAACATTATATCATACCAGCATCAATACTTGAAATGATACTCTATTCCAAGGGATTGAGTGATCAATGCGGTTATCAAATATGTAGAAAACTCAGGGGTGAAGATTCTTACTGCACCCTTCATTATTTTTTTGGTTGCTACAAAAGTCAGACAGGCTTTGTAAAATGAATGATTGTACATGGTTATAAACCTAATCAGGTGATGGTTACCAATCAAACAGAGATGGAGAAATAGAGATTTTCATGAAAAAAATCAATATATCTTTATGTACTTATGTTGCTTTCTCTAGAATTTCTGTCAACAAAGATAATCATTCTTGGAATTTACAGAATGCCTTGACTGTCATGTCAGTCAGCTTCTCTGCTCCTCGCCATCACAATCCAGAGGGACTTTGATAGTTCTCTTATTCCTCAAATATCAGGCTGATTCGTTTTATTGATGATTCTGTGGGCCTGGTGATAGGATGCAGCAAACTCTAGCTGACTTAGTAATGCATAAATATGCAAGAAAATGTGAGATGAACCTTGTAACCATTAAGGGTTCTGCCATACCTGTGCAGTTTATAGGGGAAAAAAAGGAGCATGTTGAGATATCCTTCCTCATGTGAGAGGTAATTTGCACTGAAGGACTTAGGCATCCAGCGTAAGATGGCAAGTGAGGAAGTTGGGGAAAGGGCCAGAACAAAGGAGGATGGAGAGGGTCTTCTAATGAGGTCAACTTCCTGGTTGATGAAAAACTCTTGTGGACACAAATGGGGGACCCAATCAGACACTTCCATGCATATGCTCCTAAGCTGGAGACCCAATAGAAAAACTAAAAGAGATGTGTGAAAAAAGAGGGCACCAATCAATAATAGTGAGGAGAGCATGGAAAGGGGAGGAGATAAGGAAAGGAGGAAATGACAGAGACCATAATTCCCCCACCAGATTCCCAGCTCTCGGATTCCTTCTCTTCAGAGAAGTCTCTCTGTCATTTTGGCAATAGATCTGTTGCTTGCTTGCTGTCTGTCCTGCTCTTCAATTCTTTGCTGAATGTAGACAACAAATCTAGCACTTACAGATGCAAAGAGCACCATAACCAACAAAGAAAGGAGCATTTATTATTATTATTATTCTTAGGGTAATCAGAAAAAACGCTCCCATACTTGTGTCCACTTTTCTGACCCTTTTGCCACTTGGTTTGCCTGTGTTGTAGATGGAGAAAGGATTTCATAGCAAATAACCATGTGAATTTCTCTGCTAGTCAGGCCTTATTACTTACCATGAAAGTGGCAGCAGCAAAAGTGTTGTATGGAGTATCTGGTAAGTTATAAAGGAATCATAAGACAAGGATTCGGACTAAGGACATGCCTTTTCTGCAGAGTTCTTGGATAGCTCCTGCAGCTTTGTAGAGGCTGGTTATGAAAACTGTTCAACTCAAAGTAGCTGTCCTTCATGACCTGGGACATTAGCAAGAGCATTTCAGGTTTAAAAGAAAAATATCTGTTAAAAGAGTGTGACTTTTTATCATTTTTTGGACATTTTATTTCTCTTTTACAACATCTTTTTTTCTGATTGATACATTTCCTTAGTTGAAAGGAAGCAAGGTAAAAGGAAGCCATTTAAAAATTTAATTTTCTGAATAATGGACAATAAATATTAAATATTGATTCATATTTAG
The DNA here is from genome assembly GCF_045843805.1 of Urocitellus parryii. NCBI lineage: Eukaryota > Metazoa > Chordata > Mammalia > Rodentia > Sciuridae > Urocitellus > Urocitellus parryii. The sequence continues at coordinate 170,109,873 of NC_135531.1, read as the reverse complement.
TAAGATATATCCACCAAATATAAGGTGTTGATGCAGAAAAAATATCTTTGGGTTCCACCAAGTTATATGCATCCTTTCATCTATATTGAAGAATATTTACATATACAGAATTACCTTATCTTGGATTTTCAGGCATTCCTTCTTTATTCACTCGTTAATAAATTAATAGATATGGATAGAAATAGAAGTCAGAATCATAAGCATTGCAGTGAGTTTTCAAGCAATCTCCATGACAGTGGATATACATTGGCCTGGGACATGCTTCTGCTCTAATGAATTCAATGTCTTCATCTCTAAATAGGGGTAACAAGATAACAGTGTAAACAGAATTAATATTAGCATTAATTATCCATATTTTTCATGAATTTTATCCAATTAAATGATTTTTTTCTTAAAAATTGAACAAAGGTATAACTGTGTTTATTCTCTTTATGGTGAATAACTGGATTAATGAAGCCTAACAAATTTTAAAAATATTTAAAGCTATGTAATGGACTCCATATTGATTTAACAACCCTAGTGCTCTATCAACCATGAAGAAAAGATGTTACAGGATCCCAGGTTAATGAGCTTTTGATACTTAACCAGTCTTATCTAGTCTTTTGAGCCTAAAAGCATAACAAGAATTTTTTTAAATATGGTTATCCTCAAACTTGGTTTATAAGAGCTAAAGATGCTAACCCTCATTTAATGAGGCTTAACTAAGTTTAATGGAGCTTGAAAATTTTAATGAAATTTAAGTTTTAATGAGAGTTAAGACCACTTTGATTTCAGATTATGAGGATTTTCCTTAATAACTGAAAAATATCTTAATTCCTGAAGCAATTATGAGTATATTGAAATATGATAAATAAAGCTGATTTCTAAAAGATACATTTTATTTTTCTTTTTTGAACTGGAGGGAAAGAAAAAATCAGGGTAACAAAATTGTGAGTTTTCCAACCCAAAAGCAAGTAATCTAATAGGTTTTTAGAATTGAAAGGGACCTTTTATTCTACATGATCCTATCTTCCACCCAAGACAGGATCCCTCTCTAAAGGATTTCTGAAATACTGTCATTTAACCCCAGACCACAAGTTCTCTTGGCTTTCATGTTTCTAAAATACTTATTTCACCATATCTCTGGAAAGTGTTTTATTGGATACAGAATTCTAGGTTTGTAGTGGCTCTATTTTTGGTGGTGGGGGTGTTTTGGCTTTTTGTGCTTAACCACTTTTAATATGACACATTTCTGTCATGGCTTACCTCTAATGAGAATCAACCACCCTGTTTAACTTTGTTTCCCTGTATTAATGTGATTCTTTCTATGAATGCCTTTAGAATTTGTCATGGATTTTCAGCAGTGTGACTACAATGTGTCTATGAGTGCTTCTCTTGCTTTTATTCTTTTTGAAATTTGCTAAGACTGTTCACTTCGTAGATTAATTTATTTCATGAAATTTGGAAAATAACCATTTTTTTTAAAAGAGTTCCTGTCTATTTTACCATATCGCAGCACAGGACAGTCTCTTGATTATTTCATCTTTTTTTGTTCTGTTACTTCTCAGCCCTAACTTCATGGCTCTATTCTTAGCAACACTGGTGATGGTGGTGGGATAGTAAAGACAATCAATAGACTAAGCACACTATTCTCTCTTTTGAGTCTTTGCAAGACGACAATCATTTCTGCCTGCCCACACCTTGACCAATAGCTTTTCTGGACATGCCTCCCCAAGTCCTTTGCTTATGATGTGTGTCAAGATTTCTTCTCTCTCTGGGTAGACCACACCCAGTGAAAGTCCTCAGGGCTACTCTGGGGTTTGCTGCTTCCATATGAAACATTCCTCTCTCTGGGAATCAGCTCATCAATACAGTTTTACTTCCACTGTTCTTCAATAATGCCAAGGATTTGTATGATTTTATATTTTGTATGGGATTCCCTTTGTATTACTACAGGAATGAAAGCTGTCCATATATTTTTGCATCCTAAACAGAACTGAAACCCCCATTACCTGATGTTGCTAAAATCAAATCCCTAGAAATACTGATATTCTGATATTGCTACAATCAAATTGCTGGAAATATTTTGTGTTACTTTTTTTTCCTGTATGAGGGAATCCAACACAGGGACTTAAGGATACTAGGCAAGTGCTCTACCGTTGAGCTTTACCCCCAACCCCTTTGTTACCTGTTCTTAACTACTCTTCAGGGATTAAAGCAAGGGGCGCTTTACCACTGAGCCACATTCGCAGTCCTTTTTTGTATCTTATTTAGAGACAGTGTCTCACTGAGTTGCTTAGGGTCTCGCTAAATTGCTGAGGCTGTCTTTGAACTGACAATCCTCCTGTCTCAGTCTCCCAAGTCACTGGGGTTACAGGCGTGAGCCACTGCACCCAGAATTTGACTACTCTTACTTAGATAGGTTTAGATTATTGTAACAGAGATCCAACAATCATATTTTGGCTTACTGCTATGGTGATCTATTAATTAAATCATTTTTTAAGAAAGAAAGTATACTTTTCAAAAGATGTTCTTCATAAATTCAGAGACTAGTTTTTCTCCTAAAAAACTTTAAAGTAATTAATTTAATTAATTCACATGTACTGCCAAAAACTGAATTCGTGATCTTCAATCTACTTTTATTTTATTTTTTAATAAAGTCAATATTTAACAATGGTAAGTCTTCTAGTATACTGCCTGGTGTCCATTTCATCCACAAGATTATTAATAATGATATTACAGGCAAATTTTTAGTACCTATTATATTTCAGTATTCTTTAATGTAATTATCTTAATACTACAAAAGTGTTCAAACTTCTCTCTGTGGAAGCAAAACAAAGTAGTACTTAGTTGCTATCTCTGTTCCTTGTTCCCCTCTTCTTTATTTTATTTCATAGGTTTACATCATATTTTCCAAGTAGAAATTCTTTCTTGTTCTTCATTTATGTTCTACTATTTTATTTCTTGTTGGTCTACAAATTTTCACTATACATTTGCAGGATCTTTGTTTATTTTATAATGTTTATAATGATTATCTGATGTTTCTCAAATAATTTATAAATGCACATTAATTGTTCATGCATTTAAAACCCAACACATAATCACAGATATTTTTCTTAGTTGAAGTCTTTTGTATAAGAAACAACCAAACTTTATATTTTTAAATTTTATTTTATATTTGAACCAGGTTAACATGTGAAAATAACCGTATGATCTTATGTGCTTTTAAAATTAAATTTTAATCTTTCTGCAACATTATTCATTCACCTATCAACTATACCTTTTGTCTTTCCTAGGAACAAGTAATTCTGGAATTCTAAGCCAGGGTTCTGAAAACTAAGTTCTATTCTTTGGTTATTGTATCTCTTTATTTCATCTTCTAAAGGTGATACCGTTCTTCATATTAGGGATAAAAATATTCATTATATTTTCTTTGTCCTTGATTATAACCTGTGATAATGTAAATGGTAACTGTTTGTAGCTGTGTTGAGCAGAATTTCCTCAGGCAAATGCAGCATTCATCTATTCAGACCTTGACCAAATGTATTAAAAATATTTTACTTACCTCACCATTTTTTTTATTGCATTAGTATCCTAGTAACACTTGTCAAAATAAAACATGGCTATTAAAACATAAGTTTTTTTTTCCTTTCTTTTGACACTTTCAAAAAGAATACCAAGAAATGAAACATTTAGATTGGAGAAAGAGATTACAAATGAGTAAGTTACCAAAGTACCATTTTGATCCGATCTAATTTCAGAGCCCCCAAACAAGTCCTCAAAACTAAGCCTGACATTTCCCTTTTATTCACTTGAGCAGAGTTATATTTCAAACAATGTTTATTTTCTCCATGATTTTGCCTCTTCTGCTTTTTGTATACTCTTAGGAACCCTCTCAGCCAGAGAAAATTGACAAGTGAGTGAGGTAATTATAGGTAACTATAGGTACTCCATTCTATCATGGCTGGCAGAGATTGCCTCTTGTGAATTAGTATTTTTTTTTAATTCTCATCATACATTTACCATGTTTAATCATGTTTAAAGTACAAAATGAACTAGGTATTGAATAGGTGACAACCAAACTCTAAGAAAAGAACTTTTACACAGAACACAGGCTTAATGTTTTATAAATATAATGACATTTCACTCTGAGCTTAACAACCATATAACTAATACCTGTTATGTGAGGCAGCAAACAGTAGTAAGACTACTTTTGCATGGTCTTTGTCATTTCCAATTATTTAACATTTCTTTTCCCCAGAAATTGAACTCAGGGGTACTCAACCACTGAGTCACATCCCCAGTCCTATTTTGTTTTTTATTTAGAGACAGGGTCTCAATGAGTTACTTAGCACCTCGCTTTTGCTGAGATTGACTTTGAATTTGCAATCCTCCTGCTTCAGCCTCCCAAACCACTGGGATTTCAGGCCTGGCTTAAAATTTTGAGAGAAAGTTTTCATGTTTTTCAGAGAGTAAATTTGAATGAAGTTTTTTTTTAGTAATTTTTTAATCTTTATTTTTTAGTTGTAGTTGGACACAATACCTTTATTTTGTTTATTTATTTTTATGTGGTGCTGAGTATGGAAACCAGGGTCTTGCACATGCTAGTGAATGCTCCACTGCTAAGCCACAACCCCAGGCCTGAATGAAGTTTTAAATATATTAATAGAGCACCATTTAAATGGTGGTCAAAGAACTTTGATATAACCCTAATTGAAAAATAAAATTCACTTGCTTTGCTCTTTGCTTTTCTTGTTTTAGGTTTTAAATCTTCTAAGTATGTATGAATTTCAGAGTATGAGACAATGGCAAAATGATATATATTTTAAATACAACATATAAAGTAAAATATAAGCCAAATTAATATTCTGAAATTTAGTCTTTTAGAAAACTGAATCAGAAGTCCATGTTTTAGATACAGTGAGGAATAATATTAATTTTTTGAAGTAAGAAGACATAAGAAGATCATTCTAAGTTTGATGATATGAATTTAATTTATATGCCTGCCACACCATCAGCTGTCTTTTAAGTGATGGATTCTTTCAAATATTAGAAACAAAATTCATCCATATTTATGAAAAACAGAATGATGTTTTTATTATATTTTCACTTTTCAGGCATAGTTCTTAAATAGAAACAATCTATTTTAAGGGAGAAGAACTTAGATATCATAATGTTTACAAGATTACATACTAATTAATTACTTTATATTCTAATAGTACAATTCTGTCTAATTTGTCATATAATAAAGTTCTAGAATTCTCTCTTATGCCTCTCTTTTCAAAATAATAAATCTCAAAAGTAAACTAAATTGTCTATGATTTTAACAACATAACTTTCAAACTGTTATTTCATGTTGTTATATACATATAATATGCAAGAAATCAAAGAAAAAATATTAATGGCCCGACCAGTAAAAATAATTCTTAAAATTCTTTAAAAAATAAGTCATAGAAATCAAAACCTAATGCTATAACAAAGATATTATAAAGGGTTAGCAACCCTTTCTGTTTTTTCCCACCACTTTCTGCCTTTTGGATAGTGACTGAACCATTTAAAGAGAAACAGTCTAGATCCCCATACCATTTTTGAAAATCATAAACACAACATGACCTTAGGGCTAGAAGTAGTCTAGTGCACTAAGTCTAGTGCCAGGATAATATGATATAGCTCTCTGGATATAAAGTAGTGTTTCTAGCCTTCCTAAATCCTTTAGCATAATGTAAACAAAAAAAAATCATTTAAGTGAGTAATTCATTTGTCTAATATGTCTCAGTTTCCAGATTCTATTTATTTCAATTTTTGTGCATTTTGTTTTGTTTGATTTTTAAACGTCCCCTTGTAACCATGATATGGGAATACAAATCTTAAGAATGATCTTTAAAATCATCATTTGGATATAAATCTCTCTGAAACATCGAAAAACAAATAATGCATGTAAGAACAATATTGTCCTGGGATAAAATATTTAATCACCTACTATGCTTGATCTCAAATGCGTTGGAAGCTTCTGCTTTTAAGAAAAAGAGGGGAAAACCCCTTTATTCATTGGCTTATTCTTAGTATTCCACATTTAAAACCTCTGACATTTGACTCAAAGTTTTATCCTTGCTTAAACACAAGTATTCCTGGTAGAAGTAAGAAATTCAACTTCCACTTCTTATTTATGCCTTCACACAAATCATTTGTAAATTCTTGGATAAAATAGAGGCAGTATAGAATTTGAAAGCACTGAACAACTGAAAATTTTGATGAAGGGATGTCTTTTAAAATGGAAAGAATAAGAAATGCAAAAGTTGAGAGTGACAACAAATGCCACTAATGTATATACTTACCAATTATGTATTTTTGCACTGTGTGTTACTTACTAGTATCACATATTTAAAAATGCTATTCAAATACAAGTAACCACTAGCTCCCAAAATGTCTATTATAATTTAAATGTAATTATAATTTGTATTTTACTTTTTCAATTTTATAATATATTAATTACTTATATTATTTGTTTGAATTTTTAAAGTAATAAAAATATTATATAAATATTGTATAAAAATATAATATAAAGCAAATACTGAAATCCTAACAACAAATGTCAAGATTTCCACATGGTGAGTAAAGACACCCACAAATTTCTCTTATTTGTAGAAGGAAACCTTGAAAATACAAAGACAAGTCCAAGTGTAGTACAGAGACCTTGAAACTGATAGTCCTATACTCATGTATATGATATCATTAAAATCCTTCCACTCACTTCCCTCTAACTCAGTCTTCCCATCTACTCATATCTTTGTCTTGTATTCTATGTGCATTCTCAATGGACAGGTTAATAAAATATTACTAATTATAAATAAGCATAATTGAGGTTGTGTCCTATAATTCTTAAGAAATTCTTCTTCTAAGTATTACCTGTATATTTAGTGGAGCTTATTAAAATCAAATATCAAAGCACAGAAAATAACATTGCAATGAACAGAGAGCATGGTAGAAGCCTTTGGTTTCCATCTTCTACCAAACTCTTCACCTACACTATGGTTCAAGTATTATCTGAGCATGGACCATGTTAATATTATAATCACAGACCTACCCAAGATGCATTGCAATGACAAAGGAAGAAGCAGGGATGGCGGGGGATAGGTGTAAATAATTTTGGGAATCTGCAGATACCATGATAATAAAAAACTAAAGACCTTGCTTAAAGTATGAGAAACCTTGATGGAAATAAGCAAATATAGAGAAGATCTTGAGCAATACAATAGAACTATTGTATTCCTTATATAATTCTATAGCTTTTATTGTATGCTACAAGGAGCAGAGAACAGGATCTGGGCCAGATCAATAAAGCATGAAAAAATGATGTGTCATAATTGAGACACGTGGAAATTCTTATACAATAACTGTCACTGCTTGACAATAAGAGGTTACAAGATCCCCAATGCACCGAAAGTGCTAATTAACACCCTTTCATAATAACTTGTATGGACTTCTCTGTCTTAATAAAACTCTCAATATTCCCCTTGTGCTGTGGACATAGCAGAGACCACTCCAGCCTATATGCCTGTGTGTCCTGGATTGTAATCCTATTCTTTTTCCCAAATAAAAGTTCCTTTATTGGAGATTTCATCTCTATACTTTCACTGACTTTGACAGACATAATGATGCAGAAAGAAAGCATCTAATGGAAACTCTTAGTGAGAGCTGGAATAATCCAGGCAATTAGAGGAAGCATTATAGATGTCAAGTTTCAGTAGGCAAAAGAGGGAGAGCTTTTACTGCATTAAAGACAGGGAGTTAAAAGAATATCTTGTAATGTCACAGGTGAGAGTACTTGGGACTATGGAATGAAGAATAGAGATACAGAAACCAGGAACATCGAAGGAGATCTATCTAAAACAGAGGTCCCCAGTGGGGTCATGTTGAAAGGGGACCAGGTCCAGTACCAGCCACAAAATAGGTAACTATCTACAAAACTTGATTTTAGATGCTTTGGAATAACCTGCTGTATAAAACAAAAAGAAAGAAAACTATCCATTTGCACCTCAATCAGTTGACTTAACGCTTGGACACTCCTCGCAGGAGGAAAATCTATTGCCCTCAGCAAGGTGATGCAAACATTTATGATCAATCTCCAGCCTTCATAAATCTAAAATCTATGAATAAGAGGAATCAGGGTCCTGGGTTCAATCCCCAGCACTGCAAAATAAATAAATAAACAAATACATAAATAAATAAAATTTGCTAATTCTTTATTCTCAAAAATTAGCATAGAGTCTTTATATGGGAATTTTTAAGCTTTTGTTAACCTGAATTTAACTAATGGTAATTTGGTTCAAGAAAAAGAGTGAGTTTCAGACATGAAAGCTACATATTATTAGTGTACATAAAAGCAAACAGCCTGAGAACTACATTTTTTAAAACTTAAGTTGTCTCTAAATTAAGTGCCTTGTTTTAAACTTTATTGTCCTTACTATAGAATTACTGTTAAAAATTTAAATTATCTTTTACTTGTGTCTCACTCTGTGTCCTGGAATGTTGCATCATTTTTTTCTTAGATCTAAATTCCAGATAATACTATTGGTCTTTAGTATAGTATGGAGGGATACCCTTTATCTATCTTTAGTATGCATGTGATTTAAAGTTATTTCTATAGTAAAGTAATATATTATGATGTGATATTGAACAAGCAAACATAAATCTTGTCTCAAATACTGCCATACAAATATACATTAAAAAACTCACATGTACATATAGTCACCTGGTCATGATTCCAACCAAAGAATCCATTTGGCTGAGATTTGGGGAAGAGCTGGTTTCACTGGAATAGAGTACAGCCAAATGCTTCATGTCTTTGTTCATATAAGCAGTGTGCATGAAGCAAATTGTCTAATAACGTGGTTTATAATGGTGTCAAAAGAATGTTTTGTACAGTTCTTACAACTTATTAAGACACCAACAACCTGTGCCAGGGAATTCTTATTTTCACATAATAGCGTCTTCAACCCTAATGAATGATGCCCCCTTTTGACACTTTATTGTAATAAGATGCCTGATGTAGAAACATTTAGATGCAAACAAATATGGCATGTTTGATTTTATTTCAGTCAGTCTATGCTAGCATATTTTTGAGTTCCTCATATTTGAATTTCATATTTTTCCTTCTTAAGAAAATTGACTAATGGTAAGAAATCATCCAGGTCTGCATAGAAAACATTCTTGGATCCTCTCCTCTGCTTCTGAGTGAGCAACTTGTCCCAGGACCTTGTCACTACCACAGTTAACTAAACAGGGTGGACATCCAATCATATCTGGATCAACTGGAAATTGTCTTTGGTAGATATGGAGTTGCTACCCAGAGAGGTTAGAAGCAGTAATCCCTAATGCCAAAACAGCCTCTTGTGTCTGCCCCTTGGCTGCCAGGAACACATCTGACAAAGACATCTGGTGTACAAGGAAAAAGAGGAAAGAAACTGAGCTACAAGAAAAAGCAGAGATTAGAGGAAGAAAACATGAACCCAGAGCTGGAGACCAAGAAACAAGAGTAATCGCTCCCACAGTGTCAGATTATTTTAGGATTCTTAATTTCCACTTCTCATGACCTAATTCCATCTGCCCTTTTACTCAAAGTTAGGAAAATGTTTAAATTATAAACGTCCTTCCTTGCTGAGGTAAAATTGAAGTTCATGTTTTCACTTTCAAAAACTATGACTACACAGATGTTACAGTAAGTATTCAAAAAGTTAGTGATTAAAATATGTGTATATTTTAAGAATAATATTTTGCTTTAAATGTTTTGTTTCCAACAAATGAAATTAATTATTTGGAGCTCTCATTTCTGATAGAAGCATTATTGGGTCCCTGATATGTAATAAATGTTGAACCAACAGCTTTATATTATCTCATTTTATCCCCCCAACAAACCTAGAAGTTATATGCTATTTCCAGCATTTCACAGATGATGAAACTGAGACCTAAACAATTTTATAAGATCATACAGGCTTTAAATGGTGTAGCCAGAATACAAGTTCAGGTCTTCTTGACTTCAGAAACTATTTTCTTCTCATATTTAATTCATGTAAAGTTGGTGAGATTTGTTTCTATGCAACGAGCTATGACTAGGCTGTTCTTCCAGGATAATGGCAAATTAAAAAATAATAACCTAAGGACTACAAAGGATAGCTTATAGTATTTATAGTTACAAACTTGCAAAATTAATAGAGTGAACAAATTCAGAATTAAATGATATATATAAATTTGGAATTAAAGGCTGTAAAATACTTAATTGTTTAAACCTAAAAGAAGACTAACAGCACTCAATGCAATTTAATTTAATACAGTAATTTATTTTGATTGTGCCTTGTAGGGAATAAAATGATCTTTTCAGTATCTTTAATTTCATCATTATTATCTGTTAAGAAGATTAAATTGGCAATGTCTTTGTTGAAAAAAAAATATGTATTCAGTATTCTCTAAGCATTTCAGGAACAAATTAATATATAAATACCTGTACAAGAAATATTCAAAAAGTGTGATTCATGGAAACAAACTATTTTTAATACCTTTATTTTATTTGTTTATTTTTTAGGATCAAACCCAGTGTCTCACATGTTCTAGGCAAGCGCTCTACCACTGAGCCACAACCCCAGGCCCCAAACAAAGTATTTTTAAAGCAATTTTACAAAACCCACAGTACAAGTAGCTATTTCACATTTAAGTAAATGTATCTCATAAATATTAAACTAGATTTAACTCTTTGTGATCAAAATATTCATGTAAAATTTTAAGTACTGCCTTCTTTTTAATGCAATATCAAATTTTTATCAGTTGTCGGTGCTTAGTATGAAATCACACTTTTCAATGAGGAAAATACCCTGAATTAACGACTCAGAAAAAATACATTCAATCTTCAAGTTTTATTTTTTACAAAATAAATCCACTAAAATAAGTTGAGTAAGCCACTAAAATAAGTCTATTAAGCAATATTATTTGCAATTATGCTTTCCTAGCATGTCATCAAAAGGAAAAGAGTGGCTTAATTCTTCCCAAAGCAATAATTATGTCATTTTAAACTTCAAAATTCTTGACTAGGGACTCAGATTAAAAATAATTTGCATGAGTTCAGGAGAATAATTTTGAAACACCACCTGGAAGCTACAATATAGTTGTATATTTTGAGGCACTTTTTTGAAAAAAAAATTATTTTAAATGACTCTAAAAGAACCTCCCTTAATCCTTACAGTTTTTTATATTTCGTTTTAAATGAAAAAGATGACAAGGACACTAGTTCATTCTTTGAGACAGGCTTTGTACATCAAACAAACATTGATTACAGGGATAATCTGAAAAGAAAAAAAAATTAAAAATATACCAATCCTCAAAAATAAGACATGAAACTATGGAGACACAAAGGGTATCAGATGTAAAACCAGAAAGTAAGATCTGGACTTCCAGCATCAGTCAGAGTAGATGGGAATAGCAGGGATGAAACGTTCCTCAGAGGTAGAGGCTGAATGCATTCTCCCCCATGGAGGGAGCAAAGAAAAGCTATAACTCTTCTCAAGAAAATGAACTCTCTATAGAAGAGGGTGAAAGAAGAAAAATTTTCCCACTGAGGTCTGGTACTAACCTGTTTACAACTCAATGCCTTGATCAGAAGTATCCTCAATATTCCCAGATGTTACAGTACAAAGATGACAACATAAGGTCTGTTTACATACAGGGGACTATACAGGCCAAATCCAGACAGTCAAAACTACAGGCAGGGAGAAGTATGAGCAGGGAAGAGAGAAACAAATGGACAGAAAAAAAGAGAAAGAAATAGAAAAAAAGGCCATTATAGACCGGTCTTTCAAAAGATTGTCACTTCAGATATAGTACAAAACAGTATATCTAAGATGACCTTAAATAAATGTGTTGCCGATTTTCAAAGGCCTATGGGAAGGAAACCATGAAACACAAGAGAAGGATGTTGTGAAAACAGGACTAGTTCAAAATCTTAGGTATGAAAAGTGTGATAACTGGATTTCAAAAATTAGGCCACAAGTGGTGGTACATGTCTCTAATCCCAATTACTCTGAAAAGAAAGGCAGGAAGATCACAAGTTTGAGGCTGGCCTCAGTAATTTACCAAGATCTTCAGCGATTTAGTGAGACCCTGTCTCAAAATAAAAAATAAATAAATAAATAAAAAATTGGGGGTGTAGCTCGGTGGTTAAGTGCCCTGGATTCAATCCCTGGGACGCCCCCCACGACCACCACCACCAAAAAAAAAAAAAAAGAAATTTAAGAATTAAGAGATTGTTTAGGTTATAAAGGAATATAGTGGAAGAAAGGTTTCAAGTGTTTAAATGTTGTCATGAAGAATCCGCACTGAACATAATATCAGGAAACTAGAGAGTACAAACACAAAAAAAGAAATTCAGAGACAGATATCAAATGACAGATACGCTGAGAGGATCTAATTTATCTCTAGTAGAAATGTATGAGAAAAAAAAAACAGAGGAAATATTGAACAAACAATTCCCAAAGAGGTAAGGCTGAGAATATTTTAGTGTAAATGAAATCAATCTTCGGATGGAAAGTACACATGAAATGACATGCAGAATAAATCAGAATTAATCAGTATATAAATGCATTGTGGTGATATAATGCTATTCGAGGAATAATAAACATTACTGGTAACAAAATTGGTGCAAGAATAAATAATTTTAAAATTTCCCATTTAGAAACAACAGGCAAGGCTGCCTTTTCCCTAGGAAATCCCCATTAATTAAAATGTTCAACATGCTCCTTTTTAAAAGAAAGAAAGAAAAACTCAGAAGGATAAGTAGCAAACATCAGATGTGGGTTTTTCATTCTTTTTAAAAAATTATATTTGCTTTTCTGTTGGAACTCAATTTGAAAGAATTTGCGTTAATGACACTTTTAAATTTCAATTTATTTTAATGGATATCTAAAACCATAAAATCTGTACATATTTGACCGTGTAATATTTCAATGTATGTGTACATTGTTTAATATTTAAATCAGGGTAAATGTATCTAAGTTCTAAAACATTTATCATTTCTTTATGGTTAAAAACATTCAAAGTCTTTTCCTCTAGCTTTTTGCATTATAGTTATCTATAGTTACTCTATTGTGCAGCAGCACAGCAGAAATTCTTACTCCTATCTTATGTACCCATCAATCAACTTTTAAATTAGAAAGAACATTTCCATCATCCGTCTCTCTTAGGCATCCTTTTATTTTTTTGCCCATTGTTCATGCAATATTCTTATCTCCCCCTCTCTGTCTCAAAACTAACATGCTTAATATGTGCCCTTAAATATAACTTTCATAAAATATGTTTTGAATGGATATATGTGTTTTTAGTTTACCTATTTGTGTAAATTCCATCTGATTTTCTACTTTTCTTACCAAAATCTCTTATTAGTGATCTTTCAGTGCTGCTAAAACACATTTGCATATTCTCAGTATTTTATAGTGAACCATGTCAAACATATACTGCATTTAAATATCTATCACCTGTGGAAGAAATGAGCAAGCAGCTAGGCACATACAACCTACCAAAATGAACCAAGAGAATATCAAAAGACCAAACAGACCAATTTAATTAGCTAGAAGCAGAAAAATAAAAGATTTCCAACAAAGAAAAGCTTAGGACTGAACCAGATGGATTCTCAGCTGAATTCTACCAGAATTTTAAAGAACTAACACCAATTCTCCTCAAATTATCCCAAAAATTAGCAAGGAAGGAATACTTTCAACCTCATTCTATGAAGCCAGTAGCACCCTGATAAGAAGAAAAGAACACACATGTAAGAAAAGAAAACCAAAGACTAATATTTCAAATAAATATAGATGCAATAATCCTTCATAAAATATTAGCAAGCCATATTTAACAACTCATTAAGAAGAGTGTACATCATGATCAAGTTGGTTTCATTCCACAATGGAAGGATGTTTCAACATACATGAATAAATACATGCAATTCATCACATAAATAAAATGAAATATGGAACAACCATAAAACCCAGCTGTCCCATTTCTTGGTATATGCTTTGGTCAGTATTTTTTTTTCTTCTTTCATGCTGTGAACAAAATAGAGGAGAAAAATTCTATTTGGGGGCTCATTGTTTCAGAGGTCTAACTCCTTCGACAGCTGATTCCATTTGGGGGAATCCAAGTGACACAGTACATTGAAAAGTGTGGCAAAAGAAAGTGGCTCAGATCATGGTTCCAGGAAGCAGAGAATGAGAGAGAAAGAGAGAGAGCTCTCCTCATCAAGACAAAATATAAATTCCAGAGGCACATCCCCAGTGACCTCACTCCTCCAGCTACACCACAGCTCACTGCAGTCACTGCCCAGTTACTCTCAATAAGTGGATTAAAACACTAACTAAGTTAAAGGCTCGCATAACCCAATCATTTTACCTTTAAACATCCTTGTATCGTCTAACACATGAGCTTTGGGGGAACATGTCATATCTATAACCATAGCACTATTTATGCAAAGGAACTAAAATCAGCATACTCCAGTGATGTAACCACATCAATGTTTATAGCAGCACAATCCACAATACCCAAGTTATGGTACCAGTCTAGCTGCCCATCAATAAATGAATGTGTAAAGAAAAATGTGACATATATACACAACAGAAATTTACTCAGCCACAAAGAGGAATGTTATGGCATTTGCTGGTAAGTGGATAGAACTGGAGAACATAATGCTAAGTGAAACAAGCCAGACTCAGAAAATCAAAGGTTAAATGATTTCTTTCACATGCAGACGGTACAGCAAAATAAGGGGAAAAGTGGTGCCCTTAAAAAATAGAAGGGAAGTCAGTTGAGAATAAGGGGATTGAGGAGAAGAGAGGAAAGGCAGGAAAAGGGATGAGCTGACAAACAAAAATGGCCAAATTATGCTATTTGCATATATTAATATACCATAATGAATTTTGTCTTTATGTATGAATATAAGACATTAATTTGAAAAACAATAAATAAATAGAAGAAAACCAGTAGAATTGAGGAAGGGAAATAGGGGAAAGAGAAGAGGAGTAAAAGAGGAAGTACTGGGAACTAAAATGGAGCAAATTATATTCCACATATATGTGGTTATGTCAGAATTAACCCCACTATTCTGTATAGGTATAATTCAGTAATAAAAACACTAAAAGATAAATAAAATCAAGTACAAAAATAATATCATTATCTCAACGGATGCAGAAAAACAATTTTGATAAAAAATTCTACCTATTCATGTTAAAAACATTGAAGAGATGAAAGATAGAAGGAACTTAAATCAACATTATAAATGTTATAAACAACAAACCCCAAACCAATCTCATACTGAAAGGGGGAAAAAATGTTATACTAAATGGAGAAAACCTGAAAGCATTTTCTCTAAAATCAGGAACAAGACAAGGATATACACTCTCGTGACTCCTGTTCAATATAGTACTTGAGAAGAAAATAAAAGGGATACAAATAAAAAAGGAAAAAAGTCAAATCAAAACAATAATCCACCAGAATACTTCTATAGTTGATAAATAAATTCAGTAAAGTAACAGTATAAAAATCAATATACAAATATCAATACACCTTATCTATACACCAATAACAAATTTGCTGAAAATTAAATCAGTAAAACATTCCATTCATGATTGCCTTAAAAAAAAAAAAAGAAAAAGAAAAATTAGGAACAAGTCTAACCAAATAGGTAAAACCCTCTATAATGAAAATTAAGAATACCAAAAAAAAAAAGAAATAGAATATGACTCTAAAAGATGGAAACACCTCCTATGTTCATGGATAGGCAGAATTAATATTCTTAATATGACCATATTACCAAATGTGACCTCATATTCAGTGAAATTCCCATGAAAGTACCAAGGTCTTTCTTTACATAACTGGAAAAAAAAAGTCTTAAAATTAATGCGGAAGAATAAAAGACCCAGAATAGGCAAAGAAATTCTGAGCAAAATGAGTAATGCTGGAGGCATCACAACATCTGATTTCAAACTTATACTACAGAGCCGTAATAACAAAACCAACATGGTACTACCATAAGTACACACATGAAGACCAGTGGAATTGAAGACACAAAGACAAACTCTCACACTCATCTGATTTTTAACAAAGTTACCATAAACATATGGTGGAGAAAAGATAGCCCTTTTAACAAATGATGCTGAGGAAACTGGATAACCATATGTAGAAGAATGAAACTAGATTCCTATTTCTCACCATTTACAAAAATCAACATAAAGTAGATCAAAGTTTTAGTAATCAGAAATACTGCAACATAGTGTGCAGGCACCTACTTCCTTAGTAAAACTCCTAAAGCTCAAGAAAGAAGCCAAGTGGGAAGCTATTAAATTAAGAAGATTCTGCACAACAAAGAAAACAAAAAATGTGAAGAAAAAGCCAGTAGAATGCGAGGAAATCTTTACCAGCTACTCTTCCAACAGAAGATTAATATCCAGAATATATAAAGAACTCAACAACAACAGAAACCAAATAACCCAATCAATAAATAGGCAAATAGTTAAACAGATGTTTCTATAAAGAAAAAAACACAAATGGCCAACAAATATATCCTGATTAGTACAGCATTTATGGAAATTAGTATGGAGGTTCCTCAGACCAGGAAAGGAACCACCATATAATTCAGTTATACCACTTCTTGGTATTTTTAAAAGAAAGAAAGTCAGTATATTATAGCAATACATGCACACTCATGTTTATAGCAGCATAATTCACAGTAGCCAAGTCATGCAACTGAGCTACAAATAAATGGACAAAGAAAGCATTGCATATATACACAGTGGAATTTTATCAGCCATAAAAAAGAATGAAATTATGTAATCTGCAGGAAAATGGATGGAGATAAAGAGCATCATGTTGAGCAAAATAAGCCAGACTCAGAAAACTCAAAGTTATGTTTTTTTTTTCTCATATGGGAAAACTGGAGAGAAAAAAGGAAAAGATAAAGGAATCTCATGAAATTAAAAGGTAGAACAGTGTGGTAAAAGAAGGGGATGTGGGAAAGTAAGGAGGGGTATATGTAAAGATGCTAGCAAATGAAATTGGTCAAATTATGTGCGTGTATGAATATATGATAATGAATCCCACTATTGTGTGTAACCATAACACACCAGTAAAAATAAAAGAATGAATGAATGAATAAATGAATAAATAAATTAAATATCCCTCTCATCTCTCCCTGACAGACACAGTACCGCTCTGATTATTCTTATCTTCTTGGATGCACAGCATCCTGGATTTGATCCTTAGCATCCAAAAAGAAAAAGAAAAATGTTATCCTCATTGATGTATGGACTTTTGTTAGAATTTCTCAGAGGTATGTGTGTGTATATATATATATATATAATCGTGGGTTCATTAGGCATATTAGTACTAATTTTAAGAAAATGCTTTTCACTACAAATGAAAGTCAGTACTCCATACACATTACCTAGAACTTGATTTTTTTTAAGTATTTGTTTAAATATGCTTTTTTTTTTTAGTTGTAGGGGACACAATACCTTTTATTTTTATGTGGTCCTGAGGATCAAACCCAGTGCCTCACATGTGCCGGGCAAGTGCTCTACTACTGAGCCACAGCCACAGCCCCTAGAACTTGATATTTTTGTCATTTTTAATTATAGTCTTTCTGAAAAGAGCAATGTTTCACTGTTTTAATCGGCATTTCTATGATTATGAGTATGAGAGTTTCTTTGTACACTGTTAAGCTGTTCTAGTTGGAACTATGGTCATTTATCTCTTTCATTGGTCTTCTTGTCCCTGCTGGAGTTTCTGTCTTTTCCTTGATTAACAGAAGTATTTCTATACTCTAGATAACAATCCTCCATTAGTTTTAAATACAGCCAACAGCTTATCCATTTATCAATGGTATCCTTCACTGAACATAAAGTCTAACTACTGATGACCTAAAAACAGCTGGTTTCATGGTACTGCAGTTTGGGCTTTGGTCTTTCCTAAGAAGTCTCTTCTGACCCATAGTCGGCAAACCTGTTCTGATTTTCTTCTCTTTGCTCATAGTCCAAATTTCCCATGTGTTTCCTTTTAACATACTGAGAATCTGCTTTTGTATTGGATATGAGAAAGGCCCAGATATATTTTTCTCTTTTAGAGAACTTTTAACCACTGATTTGCAGTGCCATCTTCTATATCAAGTTTCCAAAAAAGGTATACTTATTTTCATCATTTCTATTGTGTTTCTTTTGTCCATTTTTTAGATGACAACTTGGTTCAGTTAGAACACATACTCAAGATAATTTTAGGGAATTATATTAAATTTGTGAGCTTACTGAAGAACAGTTTATAATACGTATTTACTATGCTATGTCATTTAAACAAATTTGATATACTTTTTTACTTATTGAAATATTTTAATCAACTTATTATAATAATTTTCTTAATAAATGCTGCATTCTTTCTTAGTTGTTTCCTATTTTGCAGAATTGGATGTTTTTTATTTGATCTAGTCACCATTATTGGTTTAAAATAGGTTATATATAATATTTCTAATCACTTATATACAGGGTATATATTATGTAAGTACTATGTATTATTTAAGATACCTTATATAATACATCATATATAGATATTATATACATATATAGTCATATTTTATATTTACATATAGGAATATATGATATAAATATTGAACATGTATATTTAAATATATAATATGTATACTATATATTATGTATGTGTATGCGTATGTATGTATATATACATACATACATACATACACATAAAGGGTTAGATAGAGTTCCTGTCTCTTGAGTAGTGAGTGGAATTCATTTAGAACTTTTAAAAACTGTATCACTTGCCTATTATCCCAGCTACTAGGGAGACAAGACAGGATAATGTTGAGTTCAAGGCCAGCCTGGCCAATTTAGTAAGACCTTTCTCAAAAAAAAAAAAAAAAAATTAAAAGAGCTGAGGAGCACTTGCCCAGCATGTGAAAATCCTAGTTTAAATCCTCAAGATCACAACAAACAAAACAAGCAAAAAAAAAAAAGCAACTACTAAGAAAAACTTCACTTACTCTAACCAGCAGGGAGATACTATTTGGATATGAGGCCTGTGGAGGTAAAAGTCAGATAAGATCAAGAGGACAGGACCCTCATGGTGGAATTAATGCCTTAATAAGATACCAGAGCTTATTTCCTTTGTCCCAACCTCCAGAAGAAACACAGCAGGAAGACTGCTCCCTGCTGGCCAAACAGTGAGCCCTCACCAGGAAACCAAACCTACAGGTACCTTGATCTTGAATTTGCTAGTCTCCATAATTGTGAGAAACTAATTCCTGTTGTTTAAGCCACCCAGTCTCTGGTATTTTGTTGTGGCAATCCAAGCTGACCGATGCAAAGCTACTTTGTTCTTCTTCTTTTTTTTTTAATTTATAATAACTTTTGTTTTTACATTAATTTCTTTGCTTTCCCCCCCTGGACCTGACCCAATTTCCTTTGATGTTGTTAAATCTATTCATTCTATTCAAGTTTTTTTTTTTTCTGGTTTCTTCCTTTCACTTCAATTTTAATTAAAAAAAATATTGTTTCTATCTTCCTGCAAGACAGGGTAGATGGTTTAATATATTCTCTCTTCCTGCCATTCCCCAGCAAGGTCTTTTTTCTTCACTGAACAATACGAAACAAAACAAAAAAGAATTACAGGTTAAATAAAGATATATTTGAATATTTATGAACAATTTAAACTTCAAAAAATACTCTTAAATCAGATTCCCCCCCCTAAACTGTGAGTAATGCTGAAATTTTGCATTGTGCTACATAGGTAATCTGTAATGAACAAGCGTCAACTGCCTGATTTCTTTCTTTCCTATTCTGAAATTTGGATAACTCACTCTGAAATGAATCAAATGAAGTCTTGCCCAGAGCATAATCATACTTCATTTTAGCAAATTTCAGAACTATACCAGCCGTGAAGATTTGAAGACTAATTAGCCAATTTCAAATGCCATCTTAAGTTCATTTATCCTCAGTGGACCTCAGATTCCTGTTGGCCTCAGTTATACCTAGGCAGGTGAGTAAATAAACTTGATATTTCACCCCTCTTTAATTGCTTTGTATTCCTCAGGCATACATGGGGTTTTGTGACATGAACGTTAGATTTAAAAATCAATATGGAGTGTGGTCTGTATATGAGGATCAAGGAAATGGCACAGAGAAAAACTATTGAAATCAGAGTTCAAGGTTGATTTAAAACCCAGATCAGTGCGCTTTATGAGAAGCATTAGTGAGATTTTAGCTCCACCCAGTGTTCTGTATTGGGATCACGTCTTGGAGATAAAAACTAATCCATCCTAATCTAGATCTAAATTCGACAGCTAGCATAAGGCTGGGTGCTGACTCAAAGCAGCAGGATAAAAAAAAAAAATAATGTCTTTTAGTTACTGCCTGGAAAAACATTCATGCAAGAGAAACCGTTCTTAGAATAAGGAATCTGAAGTCTGGTAAATAGAAGTAGTCATTCATATATTAGCCTTCAAAAATAGGAAGGCTTGAAAAGATTTCCCTAGAGAGCTCATGTATAATGGCATAATTTGGTGTGAATATACTTTATATACAGAGTTAAGAAAAATTGTGCTGTTAATGTATAATTATGATTGTAATGCATTCCACTATTGTCATGTAAAAAATTAAAAACAAATAAATAAAAAGAAAGTACAAATAATAAAGAAAAAAGATTTCCATCTTCTGCTTTGGTGGAAATAAGAATGTTATGATGCTGCTTTACTGCAAAGATGGCAAAAAAACTGAAAATAAAAAGGCCACACACATAAAAGGATCATCTCACATATGCATGAATGAGGTCATACTGTACTTTTATTAAGCTCACAAGGAAGACCTCAGTACACCCATCTTGGAACTGAATGGAGATATAGACAATAACCAAGGAAGGACATAGAGGCTATGAGTAACATGATTATTATATCTGATTACATAACTACAGTGATATATTGAGAGAATCTTAAATTTATCAAGTAAAGAACAAACTTTACTGTTTCTATGTAGCATTTAGAAAAATTGATCATGCACTTAGCTGAAACCTTGAAAAGGAGAATAATTTAAAACAAAACCTATGTGATACAGGAAAAGCAGGATTGAGGGGGAAAAGTACACTGTTAAATAGCTCCGTTATTAATGAAGAAAGAATAAAAGATAAGGGGGTTAATATTTACCTTACACTACTTAGAAAAAGACTAATAAACCTAAAGCAATGAGGAAAGAGAATTAGTAAAGATGAAAAGGCTTTTTTTTTTAAGAAAAAACAGTATAAAACAAATTCTGTGTCTGGTTGGATGGTTCAAAGTCAGCCCAGAAAAATTTCCAAAGTCTGACTGCAACAGAAACCTAAATCTCAGGCAATTTAATATTTTTATTTTTACATCTTACAAAGTGTATTGATACTCCATCTTTGAAGTTTTGTAAGTGTTCCTTACCACCCAAGTTAGGCTCTTGTGATGTCTCACATACCTTCACAGAAATTAGGAGGAGTTAAAAACTTCTATGTAAGAATACAAAAGTAAATTTTTTAAAAAATATTTATTTTTTAGGTGTAGATGGACACAACACAATGCCTTTAATTTTATATGGTGCTGAGAATCGAACCCGGGTCCCGCCCGTACTAGGCGAGCATCCTAGCCCCCCAAAATAAATATTTTCAAGTTTGTGAGCCATGTAGTGTCTGTCTGCTTAACGAACTTTGGCACATTGCTCACCAGCAGCCACAGACAACATAGAAATGGGTAAGTGTGAGTCTGCTCCAGTATAAATTTGCTTACAAGTTTAAAAAGAGAGAGAATGGGGGCATGGATGTGGCTTATGTGCCATGTTTGTGAACTCTAGGTTACAGTTAATACTAATTTTAATAAACTATCTATCTGTCTGTGAATCCATAAGCAAGTTTAATTCAAAACAAAGAAGATATTCATTTAAGAAAAAAATAATAATGAGGCATCCATATTCAAAAAGAAATACTTGGTCCAGGTTGGCATATGCCTGGCATATGAGGATATTTTTCCTGGGTGCAGGGGACTGTTTCGCCTGTCCCTTTTCCTAAGAAGGTATTCTCACTCCATTTTCCAGGAGGAAACAGTTCGTGCTACCTTTCTTGCTTCTTGGCCAGCATTGAGTTCTCTCTCCCTGCATCACTTAAACATGAGTGTAGGATTCAAGCATTATATCTAGGAAAAATGCTTGCTCTTGTCAATTCTCTGGATTAAGGTGTAAAAGTATGGTCTCTCCCACCCAGTGTATTCACCTGGACAGGTCAGATATGAGGGTGTTAAATTGTAGGCTCAATATAAAAGTAGCCATATGATGCCATAATTTTCAATCCAGCTTTCCTAGTAAGAATTCTGAGACTATTTTAATAGTCTTTGTCTGATCTCAATTAATTAAGTTCACAAAGTTGCAAAGAATGATTGATTAAACTCACTCAAACCTCCTGATTATAAGAAGCGCCTGAGGCTACTTGAGAGCAGATTTCTTCTGAAATTTTATCAACTGCCTAGACTATATCCAAAGGCAGAATAGCTATCAAGTATGTTGAATATCTCCCGATCCATACCCCTATTTAACAACTCTAAGAGGCTTCTTAAATGATTGCCTAAAATGAAGTTAATAGAAGACTAACAAATTACAGTCTAACCACGAAATAGGCTAGAGTTGAACCTAATGAGACTCTGTGAAATTGCAGAGGACTGTGGAATGTATTATCAGGGTCATTTGTAGTCAGTACTTTAAATGACTGGTTTCACATAATGAAGTTCCACTACGAATTGATGAGCCATGCAAATAGATGAGCAATGCCAGAGCAATCACACAAAAGGAAGGATGGTGACCAGTTCTGCCTTCGTCCAGTGGAAGTGTTCATCCCTATGTAAGAAGTATTTAACTCAGGCCCACAGAATGGTGGCAGGCCAGTAAGTAACTGAGATAAGGGCAAAACTTTCATTTCTCTGGGACATTTTTAGTGAATACCTTCTCCTTCTTTCAGTTTCTGGATTCTAAAGTTCTTGCCTAAATCAATGTGTCAAAACACGCATAAAAACCATGCCTTCCTACAATCAGGCAGGAAAAAGGATTCTCTTGGAATCATCTAGTGAGATCACAGCCTGTCAGTTTGCACTCTGAGCTGCTGAGAAAGCAAAACGTTGGGCTGTGAAAATTCTCCGTGCATAAGTGTGACAGAGGCGAGAGGGATGTCTGGCAAGTAGAAGGTGCTTTCTTAAATTACTTTGAAGAATAAAACTTGCTAAGCAAACATTATTTAACAAACGTAGTCTGGGAATACTCGGTAATTATTCCATTTGTCTACATGGCCTCGGTAACAATATATAAGTAATAAAGTTTTTTGCTCTGTTATTTTTGTACGTAAGATTGTACCATGGTTATATCACTAGTATTTAAATATATATTCTCTTGGCCTTGGAAAGGATCTGACCAATAGACAGGTAGATGAAATGAGCAACAAACTTATCAATTGTATACAAAGAAAAAATTAAGTATTAGACTGTAAGTACATGTTGGAAATAAACAATTTGAAGTACAAATCTGAGTTCAGAATATGCATAAAAGGAAGTAAGTAACATAGATATGAATGTAAACATTGCTTCTAATTTATTAGAGACACTTGGTTTGAATGATACGATTCCAAAATGTTTTTTATACAGTAAGGTTTGCATCTCAGACTTATATAAGCTTGTGTGAGTTCTTAACTCTCTGGAGGTCTTGTCTTTCCTTCTGTGACACTCTTACATAAGGGAGTAAAAAATGGTCAATTTATAGATAAATTGATAAATAAATTGCTTAATTCACAAATTAAGGAAACATGTTAGTCAATACATCCACATGTATTTACACTTACATTTGCCTACCCCTTCTACTCCCATTATTAATCTCTTAACCCCTTGGTGAAATCCAGTTTCAAAACATAAAGTATATGCTTCTTAAAGCATCTCTAAAAAACAAAACAAAATCATCATCATCATCATCATCATCATCATCATCATCTTGGGATTCTTTGACCTTATTATATTCCAAGAGCTGCTTTAAATATCTCCTACCTCAACAACTGCAAAATAATTGACTTTTTGACATTAATCAATACTACTTCTTTGCTCCTTTGCCAACCTCAAGATGAAAAAAAATTAATTAATCGCATAGAGGTATTAGACACCTTTTGCTTTTGTAAAAAAATTAGCATCCATACAGTGACTTAAAAACAAAACAAATTCATAATCTTGCAGCTTTGGAGGTCAGAAGTCCTAAAATCAGTGTGTTCTCACAGCTGCAGCCTTTCTGGATCTCTAGGGGAAACTCTATTTACTTGATTTATCCAGCTTCTAGGAAACCCTGCTTTGTTGTTGTTGTTGTTCATAGCTCCTTACATCTTCAAAACCAGTTGTTCGCATCTCAAAACTCTGTCTCTGACTCTACTGTCATAAGGCCCCTTCAAATTATTTTGGGCCTACCAAGATACTGCAGGATAATTTTCTCATCTCATGATCCTTCATTTAATCACATCTTCCAAGTCCGTTTTGCCAGGCAAAGTTACATATTGACAGCTCAGAGGATTGGGAAGTAGATATTTGGGGAGAAGGAACATTCTTCTTTTTTTTTTTTTTAACCATAGTATCATTTAGAAGCTTGAGTCTAAATCCAACATGGTCTCAAGGATAGAAAGAAAGATGGATGAGAGAAAAGAAAGCTCCTTTTGAAGACCATTTAAATTTCTTTTTTTCTTTAATTTTTTTAAGAGAGAGGGGGGGAGGGAGAGAGAGAACTTTAATATTTATTTTTTAATTTTCGGCAGACACAACATCTTTGTTTGTATGTAGTGCTGAGGATCGTACCCAGGCCGCACGCATGCCAGGCGAGTGCGCTACCGCTTGAGCCACATCCCCAGCCCCCATTTAAATTTCTTATTGTTGAAACTACATTGAAAGAGGTTACTGCAATTCTTGTGAGATGTTAAATGGGAAATAATGCTGTTGAGGAAGAAGTCTGTCTTTTTCTAGACATTAATGTCTTAATTTGAATCATGAAATAAACAATTTACAGATGTAAATTGCCTTCTCCTTGCCATGATCAACCTTATGTATCCTTCCACAGATAGGAAAAATGCAAGACAGAGACAAACAGTAAGGAACTTCCCAATTAATAAATTTTATAAACGGTACCTCTCCAGTTAATTTCATAAGTATTTTCAAGTCCAAAGCCCCTCAACTCTATATGTAAATTATTGTATCTCTATTTACTAGTGCTTTTTCAAGGCTACATCTACATATCTGTCCTCCATATTATTCTTCCTAAACCATGCCACTTATCAGATCGATTTGTTGATGTGACCCCTGAAGTTATACTCCTTGACTGACTAATTCATTAGCTAAGCTATATTTTCTTTCATCAATTAATTTTTCCAATATATTTTTGTCCTAGAAATGTTCTAAATGAACAGTAATACAGAGTCTATAAATGCATGCAATTCTACAGTTTTTTCCATGCTCATTCCTTCTGACAATTATTTTGCTGTTTTAGGGAGATGATACTGCTTAGTGATGGAGATCACTGACAGTAAACTCAGATTTTCTGGGTTCAGCCAGGTGCTTAACCATTAATCATCTTTGAGATATTGACAAATTACTCACCCCTTTGGACATTATGTTTTTCCTCAATAATTGTTTTGGCCTTTATCTAAAGACTTGTTTTGTAGTTTAAATAATCCAATTGATATAAAGTGCTTAAATCAGTTGCTGAGTAGATGATAAACATTCTAATTTCACAGCCCTCTCTTATTTATTTTTTTATTTCTTCTTTTTAGATATATATGGCAATAGAGTATATTTTGACATGTTATACATACATGCAGTATAACTTATTCTAATTAGGATTCCATTCTGGTGGTTGTACATGATGTAGAGTTTCACTGGTCATGTATTCATATATGAACATAAGAGAGTTATGTTGGATTCATTCTACCATCTTTCCTGTTTCCATGCCCTCTTCCTTCCCTTCATTCCCCTTTGTCTAATCCACTGAGCTTCTATTCTACCCTAGTCCTCTCCCACCATTGTGAATTAGCATCCTCATATCAAAGAAAACGTTCTGCTTTTGATTCTTTGGGATTGGCTTAATTTCACTTAGCATGATAATTTCCAGTTCCATCCATTTACTGGCAAATGCCATAATTTCATTTTTCTTTGTGGCTGAGTAATATTCCATTGTGTGTGTGTGTGTATACACACAGAATAGTTAACTAGTAGTTAACTATTAGAATAGTTAACTTAGAATAGTTAACTCTCACCTAGTGTTGTGTGTGTGTTTATCTCTCTCTCTCTCTCTCTCTCTCTCTCTATATATATATATATATATATATATATATACATATATATATATATCACATTTTCTTTATCCATTCATTCAGCCCTCCATTAAGTTTAGAAGAATTATCTCCTAAACAAAAAACCTCACACTTCTCCTAACAATAAGTGGAAGGGAAAGCTGGAAAAAAGAAGTTAGGAGATATGCTTTAGCTAGAAACAGTTAAGAATGAAGGAAAGTCAGAGGAAAGTGGAGATGATGAGAGGTGTGATAGATACTGAAAGAGAGAAAACAGGAATGTAATTTTTAAGAACATGCCTTATTAAGATATTGTGCCTTTAAAATGTCTAAGAGAATCTTCTAGTCCATATTATAATTGCTTTTATTTATTTGAAGTTGCCTGATAACTGATATTTTCATTCATTCAATCACCAAATTATTGAAGAGGTAAAACTATGAATCATATCATATTCTAAGTATGTGAGATTGTGTGAAGAAAATGACAATTAGGTCCCTTTCTGCATTTATTCTCTGTTCAGGGAGGGCCACAAAATTGAATGGCCAATGTAATATATACATATCAAACAATTATTGGGTAAACTATCTCCTTGTAAAAGCACAAGGGTCTGATCTACTTGGTATGGTCAACAACACTTTCCCTGGGTTCTAAAGGATGATCATGCAAGTTTTCATAGCTGCTTCTGTGAACTGGAGGATGTGGCTGGGATGCACCCAGTGAGGAGGTGTGAAGGGACGCCAGAAGGGTCCACAGATGTCAGATCACGCACACTATGTAAGTGTCGGGGGATTTTGTTCTTTATCTGCAGGAATAATGGGTTAATATCCTAAGTTCTATATTATGGAAGAAGTTTTCCTCAGAGACTGCTTTTAGGAGAAGAGGACATATGAATGGACCAGGAGAAAGCTGTGTGTTAGTGCAAGTGAGAGCAGATAGTAACAAGATAGACTGGTGACGCTGTGTATGTGAATGGGCATGAGGATTTGAAAGCTACGTAAGAGTGGAATCAATCTATTCCATTAGAAATGATGCAACAGATGTGAAGAATAGAGTGCCATGGGTGGCTTCTAGGTTTCTGGTTTGAGTTCCTTTTTGTATAGATAATGGTCATATTCCTGGGAATCCTGGAGAGGACTGGAAACTGGTTTGGGGTTTATTGTTAGCCAATTTGTCTTCAGAATGAAAGAAGAGTTTACTTAGAATAGTTAATTCTCACCTAGAGATGGGCCAAGAGTACTGATTACCTATGAATGTGGGTAATTGAAATTTACTCTTGAGAGGGATACAGGTTGACCAGACTTAGTCTGTAATTTAGGAGGAAATGTTGTTTATCGAGATAGATGAAAATTTAAAAGTTCTGGGCCATGTTTTCTCTTCTTCTTTTCATGTATTTATTTTCATTACATAGAGAAAGTCAAGAAAACTTCTCTGTAAAACAGCGACTAAACAATATTCTCAACCCAATCTTCATGGAAACACAATTTTTCAAGCAGTACTTTTTCTTGGTTGGAAGAAGATCAAGAGTAGAGGTGCCTCCGTGAATTTAAAGCCACCATGCTGGTTTGTTGTCTGCGCTTGGATCCCTGGAGAAGGCTACTGTTTGAAATTTGAATATAGCAAGGGATGTTTTCCATCAGAGACTGGAGACATGTGTAGGTCACTCTGTGAAAAATAAAGAGGAGCAAAGGAACTTGGGTGAGGAGAGCAACAGACTCTTGCTATAGAAGAGGAATGGAAAGGATCAAAGTAGCACACAAATTCTGCCAGCTTGGGAATGTCCGTAGGATTGGCACCAGGAGACAGTGTTTCAGCAGAAGACACTCTCCTTACACTGCAGATAGGAACTCAGAATCACATACAAATTTTATAACAACTCTTTAGACAAGAAGGTTAGAAGCAATCTGCCTGGGAGCTTAAAGAGAAGAAACCTCTACTGAAATATAAATCAAGGGGCTAGTGTTTGCACAGATCAATACAAGCTGCAATAAGACACAGAGTAACCTTTCTTCAAAAAGTCATCTGTCTTGATCTCACACTGAAGACAAACCTTGGTCACTTGGTGAAGTTAGGAATGAATAAAGAGGCAGAAATATTTGGGCAGGATTCTAGCACCAAGAAATAAGCAGCAGCCAGGTTTCAGAAACCAAATGTCAGGCCAGTCAGCCCAAATCCCTGTGGGCTCTTTCCAGTCCCCACCTCTAAGAACATCACGGCGAGTCTGTGGCAGAGCTGGAGAGAACGTAGCTGAGGTTTCCCCCCAGTCTGAAGGTAAATTGTGAAGTGGATTACTGTGATCACTTTGCTCCCCTACTTTGCATAACCCTCCTTGAAGAAATAACAATGCAATTATAAATCTGCTGACTAAATTGGCACTTCTCATTATCCCTTCATGAATGCTCAGAAAGAAATGTGCTCAATGTGTTGTGAACACAAGAGATTGTTTCCCTCTATGTGAAAGACTTAAAGAAGTGATCCCAGACATGGTACTATTAAAACCAGTGTCAGATGTATTAGTAGAACACACGTAGTAACTTATCTATAGAAAAACACATATGCAAGTTTATACCTCCCATGAATTTCACAACGTGGATATGGTACAACCAGCTGTTAACATGCAGATCAAAATATAAAATGAGCTACCACTTAAGAAGCCCTCACTAGCACTATTCCCCAATGTGACCACTATTCTAACTTTTGTCATCAGAGATTAGTTCAGGCTATTGCTCTGCTTTATAGAAATAGAATCCCATAGTTTGTTTTCCTTTGAATTTATCTTCTTCAGCTCAACATTGAAGAATCACCTAAATTGTATGTATTAGTAATTTGCATATAACATAATTTATGTAACCATTCCTTCCTTGGTGTATATGTGGATAATTTCTTTATTTTTTTACTATTACATATTTACTTCTATGACATTCATATATATGAATATATATACACATGCACACACACACATATGTATCCTCAAAGATAGATAAATATTTATCAGATCTATCTTTCTACCTGATAGACCTATCTGTCTTATCTATCTATCTATCTATCTATCTATCTATCTATCTATCTATCATCTTTGGGGTATGTATAGATTGGTTAGATATATACCCAGAAGTTGAATTTCATGGGTTTGTTACCCTTTAGTAGACGCTGTCTAGCAATTTGCTAAGGTGGTTTTAAAAATTTCATCCACACCAGCAATATTTAAAGTATTTTTTGCATTATCATCACCTAGCATTTTCAGACCTTTACATTTTTGCCATTCTTGTACAATTTTTCTGGCTTCTGGTTGTAGATTGAATTTTAATTTCCATAGTGGCAAATGAGACTAAGTAATATTCCTCACTGGCAACTGGCCTACCTTTTGTGAAATTTTTATAGAAGATGTTTGCCCATTTCTAGAAATTTTTGGTGGTCTTTCTGTTAGTAAATTATATATTTGCTCTAATATATTCTGCATATGGATTCTTTTTTGGATGTGTGTATTGAAAATATCTCGTCCTTTTCTGTAGGCTTGCAGTTTTACTGCATTAGTGGTGTGTTTTTATTAAATTTTAATGAAGTTCAATTTGCATATCTTTACATTTATGATTAATGCTATTCTTTCCTCTTTAAGAACCTTTCTTACAAAATCATAAAGAAAAAATGTTCTTAGAACATCTTTTAGGTATTTCATGGTATGAATTCCACATTTAGGGCTACTATAATTATGTAATTTTTCTGCATGTACATGTATGAAGTTAAGATTCATATATTCCCCAGATAGATAACAGATTAAGCCCACACCATTTGTT
Source organism: Urocitellus parryii (assembly GCF_045843805.1). Classification (NCBI taxonomy): domain Eukaryota; kingdom Metazoa; phylum Chordata; class Mammalia; order Rodentia; family Sciuridae; genus Urocitellus; species Urocitellus parryii. The sequence goes on along the minus strand of NC_135531.1, from coordinate 170,079,709 downwards.
GAATAGACCATACTTTATCTATGTATCTTTTGCCCTGACTTCATTTCTATTCTGATACATTGCTTTATTCATTTATTCTTATGCCTATTAGTAACTTTACAATAAATCTTCATGTTTGATGTCACAAATTCTTCAACCATATGTTGTTTTTATTTTGTCAATATGATTTTCCTTGTTCTTGGTTATCGACATTGCCTCACAAGTTCAAAAGTGTTTTGTCAATTTAAAAAATGACCTGCAGATACTTTGATTAAAATTTCACTGCATGAATAACAGAGTTTGGATAAAATTGAAATATTTAAAATACAAGAACTTTACACTTCATTAAAAAAACACAGAAAAATCTCAAATCAATAACCTAACAACACAACTTAGGGAACTACAAAATTAACAAACTAAATTCAGAACCAGCAGAAGGAAGGAAATAACAAAAATTAAAGCAGAGACACAGTAAACTTGAAAATTAGCATAAACAGATGTAGAAAATAAAAATTGAATTAAGAATGAAATACAATAGAGAAAACTAATGGAACCAAATCTGGACACTTGAAAACATCATAATTATTATAACTTTTTCTATAAACTGTTTCATTGTTCTCCTTTAGTAATAATTTCTTAGCCTTTTTCATGTTTATTTTACTATGCAGTCTTAGGATAAACACGCTAACTTAAAAATAAATTTGATATTTACTGAAATAGTATTATATTTACGTATTGATTTTTAAAATGTATATTTATAGTGTTTTTACCATACTGGGTCTTTATATGCAAACATTAGTAACATCTACTAATATACTATGTGTATTATTATAATATTATTTTTATAATTACTGTTATTATTTAATCTTGCACATTTTTGAAATTTTCTTAGAGATTTTTTGTTGTTGTTACAATGTATCATTGTTTTCATTTTTCTGTTTCTTGCATATAGGAAATCTACTAATTTTTATAAGTTAACATTCAATGCAACTTCCCACCATATCATCTTATGTTTTATAATAAGTAGTTTTTTTTATTTGTTCTTTTTAGTTATGCATGACCATAGAATGTATTTTGACATATCATACATTCATGGAGTATAACTTTCCATTCTTGTGGTTGTACATGATGTGGGGTTTCACTGGTTGTGTATTCATATATGAATATTAAAAAGTTATGTTCTATTCATTCTCCTGTCTTTCCTATTTCCATATCCCCTCCATTTCCTCCTCCAATCTGATGAATCTCCACTCTCTCTCATCACCACCCACCATGTATTGTGAGTCAGATTCTGTATATCAGAGAGAACATTCAGCCTCTGTTTTTTTGTGTTTTTTTTTTAAGATTGGCTTATTTCACTTAGCATGATATTCTCCTGCTGGTAAATTCATTCTTTATAGTTGAGTAATATTCCATTTTTTTTATACATACCACATTTCTTTATCCATTCATCTATTGAAGGGCAACTAGGTTGGTTCCATAGTTAACTATTGTGAGTTGAGCTGCTATGAACATTGATGTGACTGCCTCACTATAGTTTGCTGATTTTAAGTTCTTTGGGTATATGCCAAGGAGTGGGATAACTGAGTCAAATGATGGTTCCATTCCAAGTTTTCTGAGGAATCTCCATACTGCTTTCCAGAGTAGTTGTACCCAATTTGCACTTCCACCAGCGACCTATAACTGTGTCTTTTTCTCCACATCCTCACCAACATTTATTGTTACTTATATTCTTGATAATTGCCATTCTTACTGGAGTGAAATGAAATCTCAGTGTAGTTTTAATTTTCATTTCTCTAATTGCTAGTGATGTTGAACATTTTTCACATATTTGTTGCTCATTTTTTTTTTCTCTTCTGTGAAGTATCTGTTCAGTTCCTTTGCCCTTTTATTGACTGGGTTATTTGTAATGTTGATGTTAAGTTTTTTGAGTTCTTTATATATCATGAGATTAATGCTCTATCTGAGATGCAGGTGGCAACAATGTTTCTCCTCTTCTGTGGGCTCTCCATCTCCATGGTTTTTGATTGTTTCCTTTTCTCTGAAGAAGTTTTTAGTTTGATACAATCCCATTTATATTATAAATGCTTTAATTTATTTGGTATTCATAATATAAAATTCTGCTAAAATAATATTAATGTCACCTCTTCCCTTTCAAATTTAATCATTTCCCTCTCTATTTAGTTATAATTGGCTAGAAAATTTAAACATTAAATAGGAGCACTGATATATCATTTACTTGTGTTTAATTGAAAATATATTTCCAGCATATGATGGTTAGGATATTAATTTAATATATAAAATGAAGTAGCTACCTCATAACATTCTTCAGTTTTGAATAGAAGTGAAAATGTATTTCACTTTATTTTTCCCAGAATTATAACATTGGGCTGCATTCACATATTTCCTAAAGTTACCTCATGCTGCTTTTTTGGTGTAAACACAATCTAGACACAATTATTGGTTCAATGTGTTTTTTATAGAATAAATTTACTATGTATCTTCTTTGTTCTCTTTTCATTCTATATAGGAATTACTTATTCTGTATAAGTATATTGAACTTTCTCTTAAAATGTGCCGTTTTCATTATTAGTGGTCAATTTTCATAAATTTTCAATAACTTCTCTAATATTTATTAAAATTTTATCATTTTTAAAAAATAATTCTAATTTGTTATTCTAGTTTCAACACTGTTTACTTTAAACTTTTTAATACCTCTACAACTATATATATATATATATATATATATATATATATATATATATATATATACCTTTTATTGTGGCTTTCCATTTGTTAGCCTTGCAGGTAGTTTATTTATGTTATTGATTTTCCTTGAGTTTTAATAATCAAGCCTACAGTGCCTTTTTATTATTTTAAACTTTTTTATTAGCTTATACTTTTACTAATATTAAACACTTAGTAATGGAGTTATTTTGATCTCCTATTAGTTTGTTGAATTGATTTTTCTTAACCACCAAAATATATTGAAGGTATAATTTTCTTCTGAACATTTTTCTCATATATTTATTGAGTGCTGATTTTTTGGAATGTGCAACTATGTTGGTATATCTACATTTTATAAATATGTTAGTAAATATAAGCAAATATTAATTAAGTAAAATAGTAATGACAATGTGTACAGCTAAAACATGTGATAAAGTTAGCTCAAAATTTGAGAATACAGTTAGTAGAGCTAAAGTGTCATGAGAATTTGGTACATTCAGTAGGAGAAAGGTAGTAATTTAAGAGATACTCAATAAATCAAAGATTAATTTTGTGATGATCTCCAGGAAAATCATCACCCTGCTCCATGCAATCACAATCTACAGCTAACCATCCAGGGGAAACAGAAAGAATATAAAATACCTTTGATTAACTCATAAACCAAAAAATTGATTAGACAAAAGAGGAAATAAGAACAAAAGGGAAATTTGGAAAAAAAGAGCAAGATAATCTAGATCCAAATAGATCAGTGATGATACTAAAAGGTAAGACAATTCAGTCAGGGTGAAAATAAATTGACTTCATTATTACAAAAAAAAATCCACCTAAATACAAGAAAACATTAAAGTAAAAGAATACAGAAGATATGCCCTGCTTCATTAACCAAAGAAAGACTTTGCAGCTATATGAAAATTATATTTAAAAAGCTAAAGCTAGAAGCACCACTGGAAACGAGAATAACATATAATGCTAAAGCTGAACAGAATGAGAGGACACAGCAAGATTATAGATTTGTACACCAGAAATACAGCTTCAAGATGCAGAAAGCAAATATTCACAAAAATGAAAGAAAAATTTACAAGCCCCCAGTCATATTAGGATGTTTCACCACACTTTTTTTGATAAGTCACTCATAAAAGGGACAGAATCAGAAAGGATGTAAAATATTTGAACAATACCATTATTAAAAATAATGCAACCTACATAAATAACATTCTAACTACCCAGGAAAATAGAATATGTATTTTCCCCAAGGGTACATGGAATATTGAACAAACCAAATCTTCTTGGACCGCAAAGCCAAAAGTTTGAAAATCATTCAGAATATTTCTCTGACCAAGATGGAATTAAGGTACAAGTAAATAACAACAACAACGAAGAAATTCTCAACTGTTTAGCAATTAAATAACATATTTCTAATAAGCCCATTGGATAAGCAAATTGACAAAGGAGTAAGATAATAATTTGAGCTATACAAAAATGGAAATAAAGCAGAACTTATGGAATGAAACTAAAGAGTGGTAAGTGAAATTTATAGATTTAAATAATATTGTGATATAGAAGAAAGCTTAAATACTAATAACTGAAGAATTCATCTCAAGAAGCTAGGGAAATATCAGCAAATAAGAGAAAATACATAATAAAGATGTTTGCAAACATGAAATAGAAAACGTGATCAGCAAAGTTCTCAGTAAAACCAAATTTAGCTTTTAAAACAAATAAAGAGAAAGAAAGAAAGAAAGAAAGAAAGAAAGAAAGAAAGAAAGAAAGAAAGAAAGAAAACTAATAGGACTGATCAAGAAAAAAGGAAAAAAAACTACCAAATTAAGAATTTAATAATGGGGGATCGCTACATATTCTATAAAAATAAGATGTTAAGGGGAAAGTAAAATAGACTATTTCAATAAGTCAACTATTTAGATAAAATGTACACATCTCTTTAAAATGTAATGTTCTATTTTTTTCATGGTAATAGGAAAAATGAGTAGTTCTATACCTATTCAGGAAATTAAATAAAATATGAAAACAATATTTTCAAATAAAACACCAAATTCAGATGTTTTCACATCTGAAATTTTCTAGACATATATATCCAAATTATAAATAGTATGTATGAGTGTCTGTGTGTGTGTGTGTGTGTGTGTGTATAAACTTTTTCAGGAAATAGGTAAAACTATTTGAATTCATTTATGATGTCAGCATACTCATGACTTCAATATCTGACAAGGATATTTTTAAAAACACAAATTATATGCTGATGTCTTTTATAATCATAGGTGCAAATACTCTGAGAAAAATGTTAGTATATCAAATTCAGTGTATGAAAAGGAGGACATACCATGTTATATTTGCAAGAATGCAAATTTGCAAGAATGCGAACATTGTTATATTTGCAAGAATGCAAAGGTAGTGTGACACTAATAAAGTGGTTTATGCTAGACTTCCTTTTCCTGGTCAGGCCCTTCTTTCAGCTGAATCATTTGCCTCTTTTATTTCTTGATTGTTCCAATTTTGTTTTACATATTATTGAGATTTTTCTTTCCTTTGACTTTCAGAAAGCCTTGCTAGTGTCAGATGAAGGTGTCTACTAACCATAATTCCAAATTTTCCTTTAACAATAGTGGGGAAAAAATTGACCGAATTATACTGTTATATTGTGTATATGGGTGAATATTTATCAATGAATCCCACTATGACATATAATTCTAAAGCACTAATTAAAAACACTTAAGAAAAATGCTCAGGCAGCTTTCAGTAAGCAGTGTTAGGCACACAATTTTCCGATTGGATCGATTTCTGAACTCTCTAATTCAGGATTCTTTGTGAAGTAAATTTCTGTATAGCTTTCCAGGCTTCCCCTGGTGGGAGTTGAGCAAACTCCTACATCCACTGAAGATTACATTAAAACTGAAATTATGTCATTAAATATTAAATCATTTATAGCCAGCCACATTGTCTCAGGTAAAAATATGTAGATACATCTTGAAGTAAAAGCTTAATGCATCTGATTTGTACTGGCGATTGCAGCCCAATGGGAATAAGTTCGAAGGACTGCAATCACCACTGCAGCACAAGCAAAGAGGCTCTGGCTTCAGGTTCTGATTTCTGTAAAGGCAGAAGAACACATTCAGGAGTGCAAGGATGCCTTTTGCTTTGTCTCACTGGATAGGTCCATAGAAACAGAATGGAACTACTGAATCTCAAATAGTTTAGGCCAGGAAGATGCTGAGAGGGCATTTATTCTGATTACCTCAGAACTCCTATGCCTCATTGGTCAAAGTTTTTCTCTTGGAAGATTGACTTTCCTTCACTTCAAGATGGCTCATCTGTTTCAGCTCCAGTCAATGAAGCCAAATGCTTCTGACTGCTGCGTGGAACTTTCTCTGGATATGTAGTGGCAGGAGAAGGAAAGGTCACAAAAAGTGGCAGTAGGTGACACTGCAACAGTTGAGGTAGATTGACTGGGACCAAAAAAAAAAAAAAAACTGGTCTTGGAAAGTCATATTAGGTAGAGAAATATGAGGTAGGAAGAAGTGGTACCAGATATACTCATAATAGCCTGATTTGCCTGTTAGACACTAGAAATACATCCTATGTTTATACAGTGTTGCCTTATCAATGAATAAAATTATTTCCTGGCTTTGAATGTGGTACTTCAGAACACTGTTATATTGACTCCCTGACTTTTTTTTTTCAAATTTTATACCACTACACTTTAGATATCTGGGGCAAAACACTCCCCATCCTAACAAAGCTAACCTAGAAGCTTAATATCCCCAGTAATTAGTCTTCCAGAAAACATAACATAAATTGAAATCCTGAATACATTAGTAAGAACAGTGTTAATGCCAAGCTTTATCAAAGCCATCAGTTTTACCCAAACCCAGTTTTTTTTTTCATATTTTATAGCACTTATATATACTCATTAATTTTTTAGAACACTATGCACTTTTCAGACATTATGAAACCTGCTGTGATTCTTTTGAAATGGTTACAAAACATATTCATCGAAGATAAACTTTTAGAAATCTGAAAGTTGAGAGTGGATGGTTAGAAATAAGGAATAGCCGTGAGCAATACGCTAATTAGTTTTACAAGTTTGTTAACACTTTTATATCTAAGTTACAACAATGCTGGAACTCATATTGCCGTAAGAGTTGGCTGTTTCCATTTAGCATCTTCATGTAATCCTGTTTAGGAAATGGATTCAAATTCAACTTGCCACTCAAAGCTCTTAGTAAAACTTGGAAGGAGCTGCTTTTCAACACTCTCCACTCAGCAGTCCCAGTGGGCCTGTGAGGAGGATTATGTTCTTCCGACTCTTGGCAGAATATTCTAAGCCGTCAGTGCTTGGCCAAAGCCCTTATTACATTAGGAAAAATGAGGATCTGCAAGAGGCCATAGCCATTCTTTTTGAGTAAACAGAGAAGTCCTTGGGAGGGTGCTTGCTTTGGCTGGTGCTAGACAATGATGCAGAAGTCAGGTGGTGAGGGAATGGGGTGCTGAGTGAAGAAGCTGTCTCCTTCACCTGCTAGCTCAGGTGCACAAGTACCTAAGTACTCTTTAATTATGCTGATGCTGAAGAAGTATGTTACTATTCTTTTGTGAGCTTAAACTTTTTTCTGATTGAAGCTGTCCTTAAAATTTAAATGCCTGGGATCCCACTCCATATCTACAAGGTTTTCAATAAGTTCTTTCTTTCAGTAAGTTGCTTTTTTTAAATTAGTTTATTCTAATTAGTTATATGTGATAGCAGAATGCATTTCGATTCATTGTACTCAAATGGAACACGGCTTTTCATTTCTCCAGTTGTACATAATGTAGAGCCACACTACATGTGCAGTCATACATCTACCTAGGTAATGATATTCATCTCATTCTGCCATCTTTCCTACCCACTGTCTTTTCCTTTTTCCTGTCTCCCCTTTGCCCAATCAAAGTTCCTCCATTCTCCCCATGCCTCCCTCCACCCAACCCCACTTATGGGTCAACATCTACTTATCAGAGAGAACCCTTGGCTTTTGTTTTTGGGGGGATTGGATTACTTTGTTTAGCATGATATTTTCCAACTCCACTCATTTACCTGCAAATGTCACAATTTATTCTCTTTTAATGCTGAATAATTTTCCAATGTGTATATATACCACAGTTTCTTTATTCTTTTATCTGTTGAAAGACATCTAGGTTGGTTCCACAGTTTAGCTATTACGAATTGAACTGCTATGAACATTGATGTGGCTGTGTCACCATAGTGTGCTGATTTTAAGTCACTTGGATATAGACTGAGGAGTGGGATAGCTTGGTCAAATTATGGTTCTATTCCAAGTTCTCTAAGGAATCTCCACACTGCTTTCCCCAGTGGTTGCACCAATTTGCAGTCCCACCAGCAATGTATGAATGTACCTTTTTCTCCACATCCTCGCCAACACTTATTATTGCTTATATTCTTGATAATTGCCATTCTGACTGGAGTTAAGATGAAATCTTAATGTAGTTTTGATTTGCATTTCTCTAATTACTAGAGAAGTTGAACATTTTTTCATATATTTGTTGATTGATTGTATATCTTCTTCTGAGAAGTATCTGTTCAGATCCTTAGCTCATTTATTTATTGGGTTATTTATTTATATTTTTGGTGTTAAGTTGTTGTTTTTTTTTTTAGTTCTTTATATATACTGGAGATTAGTACTCTATCTGATGTGCATGTAGTAAAGATGTTCTCCCACTCTGTGGGAAAGTTCTTCATGTTATTGATTGACCCCTTTGCTGAGAAGAAGCTTAGGAAAACTATCCCATTCTCAATAGCCTCAAAATAAATAAATAAGTAAATACTTGGGAATTAATCTAACAAAAGAGGTGAAAGATCTATACAATGAAAACTACAGAACACTAAAGAAAGACATTAAAGAGGACCTTAGAAAGTGGAAAGATCTCCCATGTCCTTGGATAGGAAGAATTAATATTGTCAAAATGGCCATAATACCAAAAGCCTTAAACAGATTTAATGCAATTCCAATTAGAATCCCAACAACATTCCTCAGAGAACTTGAAAAAGCAATCATAAAATTCATATGGAAAAATAAGAGACCCAGAATAGACAAAGCAGTCCTTAGCAAGAAGAGTAAAGCAGGAAGCATCATAATGCCAGACATTAAACTGTACTACAGAGCTAAAGTAACAAAAAACAACATGGTATTGGCAGCAAAATAGAGATGTAGACCAATGGTACATAATAGAAGACACAGAGACAAACCCAAATAAATTCGGTCATCTCATACTAGACAAAGGAACCAAAAACATCCATTGGAAAAAAGATAGCCTCTTCAATAAATGGTGCTAGGAAAACTGGAAACCCATATGCAGCAAAATGAAATTAAACCATATATCTTACCATACACAAAGCTCAACTCAAAGTGGGTCAGGGACCTAAGAATTTGACCAGAGACCCTGTGCCTAATAGAAAAAAAAAGTAGGTCCAAATCTTTTAAGTCCTTTGGGTATAGACTGGGAATGGGACTTGCTTAACCAGACTCCTAAAGGACAAGAAATAACATCAAGAATTAATAAATAGGACCTGGGCACTTAGCTCAGTTATCAAAATGACCATAATACCAAAAGCCTTAAACAGATTTAATGCAATTCCAATTAGAATCCAACAACATTAGAGTGCTTGCCTCCCATTCAGAAGGCTCTGAATTCAATCCCCGGCACCACAGGAGAAAAAAAAAAAAAAAGAATTAATAAAAGGGATGGATTCAAACTAAAAAGCTTCTTCCAGCAAAGGAAACAATCAATAAAGTGAAGTAAGTTGCTTTTCTAATATAAAACTGAAGTTTGAGGTTAGCTCTGAATCTAAAGTTTAACAGGTTGTCCTACAGAGGTTAGGAGAAGGACTCTGTGACAATCCACCTGAACTCGGAATTTAGGCTGGGGTGATAATCTCACTGATCATGTTAACTGAGTTTCAAGTCTGCAGAATTGGGGATGTACTAGTTTTTCAAAATAAGTATTTTCCCAGAGATGAGAGCCCTACTTATTACAGTCTAGTCACTCCTCTACAAATGGAAAAGCCTAGACTTCCTTAATCAGAATCATCTTTGTTGAGTTTTACACTAAATGTCAGAGAATTATAAGCCAAATTGTTCCCAAATCACTAGGACCCCTGCAAAGCAATTCAGGATCTTTAAGTTCCAAATCAAGTGAAGACTAATTGGATCTTAGATGGACAAAGAATGAAGGAACTAGGTTAGGATTGAGGAAAACCATCAAAAAGAGAATCTGGCTATGTTCAAGCAAACACATTCTTTGAGTTGACAATAAACTGCATTATACACATACTCCATTATGTCTCTGACTTCAATAAATAATTGACCTTCCATGAAAAAAACACCTACCATAAGTTTGAATCTCAGCTGAAATATGTATGGTATACAATGTTACAAAAAAATTAAAACTATAGATAACATTTTAAACAACTGACTTTGGATAAAATGATGCCATTGTGCTCCAGCAACAATTTTCAGTTTTCAATTGGACTATCACCATTCTTTTGGTCTCGAAGTCCCCAAGACTCAGAAATAGCTAGAGCAGTAATACATTTCTTATATTATTTTCACCTTTTAAATGTGTTTTCAGTTTTTTATTCCCTGCTCTTGTACTATTGAAAATCATTACCATTACAGCAAGACAAATTTTTGTACCATTACAAATACTGACATTTATTCTTAATGACTCTGTGTATGGAAGCCAAAAAGCAATTGCCATTGATTTTATGTAGAAAGTTCTTTTTGTCACAATTATAGCATTTGTGGAAATTTTAAAATCTGCAATTGTAAATGTCTCATAAGATAAATTCGCAATTATCAGTAAAACACAAAATATAATTTTCTAAAGCAAGCTCTTTTAAAAAATAAAATCTGGAACTAGTGCCTAATTCTGTCTCTAATATGTTGTTCATTTTCTACTAGATTCCAATATAAAAGCTCTTTTTCTTTCAACTACTCCTTCCCAAAGTATAGCAAAGATTTTCTTACACTCCAAGTTCTTAAAACAAATTATCTTATTGAAATAAAGTTTAAGCATTGATTTCATATAAATTCCCTATTGTCTGCCTGGAACTTCAAAATGCATTTCTTTCCCTGAAGCACTTTAGTGGTATTATTTTTTTTACAGAAGTGATTTTTAAACCATCTTATGTCCTTTCTGCCAACTCATTTCTCTCTTTTCCTTACCTTTCCTATTACTGGGTTAGGAGAGGCTCAAATATTTAATCAGGAAGAGAATGAATCCTAGCATTTTTTTCTTCTTGTTGTTTTTTTTAACATTGATCCCCATTACTAAATAAAAATAGGAATATAAGCCCCTTGCTCTTAGACCTAACCAAGTCAACTGTTAGAGGTTTATTGTTGAAACTGCTGCATTAATCAAAGCTTAGCACTTCAGTGGATGTTTGCTTTCATACTACTGAGGATTGAACCTACAGACTCAAGACACATGCTAGGCATGCACTGAGCTATATACCTCCATCCATTTTCAATTTTTATTTTGAGACAGGGCCTTACTGCATTGCTGAGGCTGGCCTTGAACTTTAGATCCTACCCCAGCTTCCTGAAACATAACCTGGGATTACAGGTGTGCACCCCCATTCTTGGCCCTATTTGTTCTTTTAATGCACTTATCACATTGCATTACAAGTCCTACTTATTCATTTGCTACCCTTATTTAACTTTGAAAGGTGTCTACTTTGTGCCAAGCAAAAACTAAAGCAGATAGAAGGTGTGGAACCAACATTACTATAAATTAACAACAATAACTCCCTTGCTGCTTGCCATTGGGGAATTAAAAAGAAAAGGCCTAAGGACACGTTATAGACTTGTTATTGGCCCTCTGTTATCTTAAATGTCCCTCATGAAACACATCTTCAGTTGTACAATGAGAGAGTTTAACTACCTTGTCTAGAGATTATGGTTAGCTCGGAGTGTCTAAATAACATGATTTCTGTTCTGCCTTTTAATGTTTGAAAGGAGAATCAAAAAACAAATTTTCTTCTTATAAATTCTTGAGAATTTTCATGGATATATACATAAACTAAACATAACAATTAATTCTATATGTTAAATTGACTGTACCCTGGCATGCCCAGATATTTGGTGATTTTGTTGTCTGTGAGTGTGTTTCTGAATGAGCTAAGCATATGAGTTAGTGAATACTGAAGCAGATTGCCCTCCCCAAAGTAAGTGGGATTCTTCCAGTCTGCTGAAGGCTAAGAAGGAATTCCTTCTTTCCTAAAATACAATAAAAAGCTGAATATCTTCTGCCTGACACATTGATCTTCTCCTGCCTTTTGACTTGGATTCCAACTGGAATGATATCATCTATTCCCCTGAGTCTCAGTTTCACTGACTGCAGATCTTGGGAGTCTCAGCTTATATAATCATGTAAACCAATTACATACACATATAACCAATATTAATACAATCAGTAATTAATAATGGGGACGGGAAGCAGCAAGGAATGGGAATGGAGAAAGCGTAGACATATACTCTACAATTTAGATTGGATTTTTTTCCGATATAGTAACTCAATAAATTCAAAAATATTGAATATGATTACTAATCTCATCAAATTTACAGCTATAATGAAATTAGATTTCTGACTAAAATTGTATACAACACCTTATCTCCCATTAAGAAAAAAATAAAACATGGGAGTGTAGGAATGGATGGTTAACTGGATAGAGACAAGGCTGAAATTGAACACCAGGGGGCAGTAAAGTATTCTCTTATGTAAAATGCAGTGAATCTACATTCTTGCTACAAGGAAAAACTTCATTTGAAAATTTCAGTCAGACATGGTTACAAACACTCGATGTGTGCAGATTCTTGAAGAATAAGTTGAAGAAATTCTCTAAGAAATAATGTTCACAGACCATAGGCATTTAACATGGAAAAATTTCAGTTTCACTAGCTTACACTGTAAATGTTCAATATGGTTAGTGACTACTATATTAAACTAGTAGGTATGGAATATTTCCACCATTGCAGAAAATTATTTTGGCTAGCACTGAACCACAGAAACAGCAAGAATAAAAACAGATCTCTTCAGAAGATGCACCAGAGAATTGAGCCAGGAAAGTATGGTGCCAACAAACAAAAAATTTCAAAAAGGAAAAAATACAACAGAAGTGTATTCTGGAATTTATAGAAAATTCTTCCCTAACTATACACAGTGGCTCCCTCTTCTCAGTACCTTCACAGGATGACATGATTTTTCAGCAGAGAAAAGTTATTTTTTTTAAAAATGAGGCGCTGAATCCCAGTGGCTTAGGAGGCTGAGGCAGGAGGATCAGGAGTTCAAGGCCAGCCTCAGCAACTTAGGGAGGCCTAAGAAATTCAGTGAAACTCTGTCTCTAAATAACATACAAACAGGGTTGGGGGTGTGACTCAGTGATTGTATGCCCCTGAGTTTAATCACCAGTACCAAAAAAAAGGGGGGGGGGGGAAATGAGGTGCTGAATTAAAAGCTATGACTGTACATAATATCAGTTAGTTAGCACAGAATCATTTCCAGTTGGAATTTTCATAGTGTGAATTTTGCAAAATCTTTGTGAAAATAAAAACTGAAAAAAAGATAAACTAATATGGCTCTTTATGGTGATATCAACTACTATCTGTGTACACTTTGTAAGATATTTTATTCATATAAAATGCTCTTATTGATGACCTAGAAAGAGTATTTTGGTGTAGAAAAATAAAAACAGCCTAACACCCCAAATTCCCAAATAGAAGGAAAGAGTGAATGGGTGAAGGCAGAATCCTCAAAAACAAGCTTTTCTTCCTGCAGAACTCATGGGATCTCACTGTGTTGCCCAGGGTGGACTCAACCTTGCCATACTCCTTCCTCAATCTCCCCAACAGCAGGGATTATAAGTGTCTGTCAACATTCTTTTTTCAAAAGAAAGAGATTATCAGAGCCCACTGAAAGACCCGAATTTTGTTTGCTGCACCATTTACTTTTAGATTAATTGAGAAGCCTCAGCCTGATTCACAAATCTTATGACAATAAGTACAAATCATTCTGGCTTGAAAATAAAGAAAAAGAGATGAAAACTAATTGAGCAAGGTTCCAGCAGACACAGGTATGGAAAGGAATCAGGAGGAGAGAGAAGAAAATCTTAGAAAAGAGTACAAAAGCCTCAGTCTTTTTAGTTAGCACAGAATCATTTCCATCACAGGGAGGGAAGGCAGATGGATAGAGAGAGAGCGCTAAATAATCAGTTCAAGAAATCCTGCAACATTGTTCACAGAGCTTCAATCAAGCTTTCTCCAAACATTTTTGCTAAATATAATCTCTACATAGAAAATTATGTTTGTGAAATATCATTACCTTTTTGCTGGATATATTTGTAAATAGATTATAAACTAATTTATCAACATTTATTAATTAAGCACTTAGAAGCTGATTGTGCTTATTACTGTTTTCATATTCTTACATGTGTTTACTTGTACAAAGACCAGAACCAGCAAAGACAGACTTTAATGCAGTATAGCTTTAATGATTTAAAATATTTAGTACAGTTGGTATTCTTACTTTTATTTACTTTTCCTGATGCATAATTTATTTTTCATCTTTCTCCACATCTTCAAAGTCCTCCTTGTACTTTGCAGTAAGCAGTCACAGTTCCTAGGAAGCCTGTTTAATTATAATGCAGTACTATTTCCTTAAACCTGTCCAAATTGATTTTACTCTAAATGAGATGTTTGGAAATTACTTTGTTATTCTGTTATTGCTCTGTTTATCCTATAGTAAACTCCAATAATAATAAACTATAACATTTTAAGTAATTAACATATCAAAAAACCTTATATTAGCTACATCTTTAAATCTTCTCAATAACTTTAGACATAGTTACATTATTATGTTATATGGATGACTTAATATATGCAATTGTCTTAGATCTCCAAAATTCATAATTTTAGTTCTTTACTCCTATAGTCCATTAGTCAAATATAACAACCATGCATAAGGGTGTCTAAGACACTGAGACATGGGAAGGAAAAATGACTTTCTCTGAACTTTTGGGTGTTACATTTTGGAAAGAAGATAGAAATTAAACAAATATTTACACAATTAATAACTTGACCACAATAAGCAATATAAAAGCCCACAACTGGGATGATAGGAAATAGCAAAGGATTCCTCCAAGGATTTTATAAAGGAAAAATGGATAGTTGAAGGGAAACTAACACAAGAGACAAAATGGCTTGCAGTATCTTCAGAGAAGTAGCTGACTCATGATTAAGTGACTGCTAACTCCTTAGGCTTTTTTATAATAAGCTGAAAAGAAAAATCTGATTTCTTATCTGCTTATAAACATTTCAGAACGATGAATTTAGATGATTAACTTTGCACCCCAGCTGATATTTGCTGTGCAAACTGAGATGCTATTGCTCCTCCTGGAGTATGTCAGTTCAAGTTGATGGTTGATCTGCTCAGAATTTCTTCCTCCATCATTTGTAATGAGGGAGGAGCACTATTTTATTTCTTCAAGGGATGCAATCACCTCTGGAAAAGAGTTGTCAACATGGGGAGGGGACAAGATGGGGTCTGCCATCTGTCAGGAGGATGTTGCTGGTTATGGAGTGGAATTTGGAAGGAGGATAGGGAGGAAATTTTCAGCTATAGCTACAAATGTAATTTCACTTAAGACAAAAGCCAATTAAATATCTGGTGGTTTTCTGGAAATTTCCCTCATTTCTGATATGGAGAGAGGATTAGGGATTTTTGATATCTCTTTGGAGAGTCATCCTTAAATTGTCATTTTGTGAAATAAACAACTCTATGTTTATTTTTTTCAGGTAGATTAGAAATAAAGCAACACAAGTATGAGTCTGAAAGTTAGGACTTTTTAAAATCTTCATATTGATATGAAAATTTCCTGGGAAATTATACATTAGCTTAATTTTTAATTTATTTTATGTTTTATTAAGTAAAACATAAGCATAGTTTAACAAGTTGGTCATATAAGATAATCAAACCTTTCTTATCTGCTGAGCATGGTGGTACATTCCTGTAATCCCAACATCTCAGGAGGCTGAGGCAGGAGGATCATGAATTCAAAGCCAGATTCAGCAATTTAGCAAGAGCCTAAGCAACTCAGTGAGACCCTGTCACTAAATAAAATATATATGTTCAAAAGGGCTGGAGAGGGGGCTCAGTGGTTAAGTGCCCCTGGGTTCAATCCTCAATACCAAAAGCAAAAAATACTTTCTTATCTTCCTGAGTTCTCCTTCCAATAATCAACCCCTTAAGTTATTTTATTTTATTTCATCTACAATATAGTACCAAATTTACAAATAATGCATGAATGCTGATTTCTCACGATTCATCAATTTTAGATAATCGTCTATAGTGTTTATACTATGAAAATAACATTTTGCCTCTCTTTTACATGTGAATATCCTTCCAATGTGACAATATGATATTAATTAAATCTACTTCGATCATATACATAATTTTGATTCTGCTAAGGCAGAGAGTACTATAATCATATTTCTTTACAAATACATATTTCTCCTTTTCTTAAGAAAGTTTTTTTTTTGAGAGTGAGAGAGAGAGAGAGAGAGAGAATTTTAATGTTTATTTTTCAGTTTTCAGCAGACACAAAATCTTTGTTTGTATGTGGTGCTGAGGATGGAACCCGGGCCGCACGCATGCCAGGCAAGCGCGCTACCACTTGAGCCACATCCCCAGCCCTTTTAAGAAAGTTAATATTTGGAGAACTTCTAGAATTTCTTAATTTTAATAACATTTAGTTAAATATTTTCACATTTTCATTTTTTTCTGTAAAATGCATGTATATTCACCTGCAGTTGGAACTTGAATGATCTGAGAGACTGTTATACATGTGGCACATCTTCTTCCATCACTAGTGAATGAATGCCCCTTTGCACTTCTCCTTTGTGGAAACCCTATTTATAAGATAACGGGAGATCCAACATGGCGGCCGGCGAGCAAGCAGCATTTTCTATACCTCCGCCGTAACGGGATCAGAGAGACACATAAATACACTTGCATGGGACCTGCTGAGGATCTTCTAACAATATTCCACTGAAAGGAGACCTGCCGATAACTAGTAAGTCTGTGTGAGGGGTCAGTTTGTCCCAGGCGACTGAATCTCGGCAACGCGGATCAGGGACACAATCCCGCCGGTCACGGCAGCGGCTGATCTGGGCCCTGCAGGGCTGAGTCTGTGATCGGCCTCTGGCGGTTCAGCGATAGGATCCACGCTCCTACCACCCCACCCCCCTCCAGCCGGTCTGGAGCAACGCGGAGCAGGGACACAATCCCGCCAGCCACGGAGGCGGCTGGACTGGGCCCCGCAGGCCTGAGTCTGTGAACTGCCTCTAGCGGTTTGGCGCTAGGACTTTGGCAGCGCTTAGGGCTGAGTTTCAGCTTTGAGACAGAGGAGAGAAGCGGTCCAGTTTGGTTCCAGACACTGGTCGGACCACAGAGGAGGACAGCAGCCGCCATTTCAGAGAGATGATGTAATCATCTCCATGTTCTACTGATCACAGCTCATTCAGCTACAGAACAGGTGATTTCAGGCTGGTAAATTTCAAAAACACAACAGTTGCACCAAGCAGAAAGAAGCGCGTGCAGTATGAAAAGACAAGGAAAGAAAGGATCACAAGCAATGCAGGTCAACTCAACTTTAGAAGAGGTAAAAGCTGCAACAGATGGAATATCAGATAAAGAGTTCAGGATATATATGCTTCAGATGATCTGGAGTCTCAAGGAAGACAGGAGACAGCAAAATCAGACAATGAAAGATCACATTGACAAACAAATCCAGGAAGTAAAAGATCAATTTCACAGGGAGATAGAGGTAATAAAAAACAAACAAATAGAAATACTAGAAATGCAGGAAACAATAAACCAACTTAAAAACTCAATTGAGAATACTACCAGCAGAGTGGATCACTTAGAAGATAGAACATCAGACAATGAAGACAGAGTATTTCAACTTGAAAAGAACATAGATAGCTCAGCAAGTCTACTAAGAAACCATGAGCAGAACATTCAAGAGCTATGGGATAATATCAAAAGACCAAACTTAAGAGTCATTGGGATACAGGAAGGCACAGAGCTCCAAACCAAAGGATTAAGCAATCTATTCAGTGAAATAATACAAGAAAACTTCCCAGACATGAAGAATGAGACAGAATCCCAAATCCTAGAAGCCTACAGGACGCCGAATATGCAAAATCATAAGAGATCCACACATAGACACATTATAATGAAGATGTCCAACATACAGAATAAGGAGAGAATTTTAAAAGCTGCAAGAGAAAGAAAGCAGATTACATTTAGGGGTAAACCAATCAGGATAACAGCTGATCTCTCAACACAGACTCTGAAAGCTAGAAGATCCTGGAATAACATATTTCAAACACTGAAAGAAAATGGGTTCCAACCAAGAATCGTGTATCCGGCGAAATTAAGCTTCAGGATAGAAGATGAAATTAAAACCTTCCATGATAAACAAAAGTTAAAAGAATTCGCAGCTAGAAAACCATCTCTTCAAAAAATCCTTGGCAAAACATTACAGGAAGAGGAAATGGAAAATAACATTGAAAACCAACAATGGGAGGTAGGACAGTAAAGGGGGGAAAGTAGTCAAAGAGGATAAAAAATCAGGTTTAGTAACATCAATAAACAAATATGGCTGGAAGAACAAATTATATCTCAATAATAACCTTAAATGTTAATGGCTTAAACTCACCAATTAAGAGACACAGGCTAGTAGAATGGATCACAAAACAAGACCCAACAATATGCTGCCTACAGGAGACGCATCTGATAGGAAAAGATATTCATAGACTGAAGGTGAAAGGTTGGGAAAAATCATACGACTCATATGGACTGCGGAAACAAGCAGGAGTGTCCATACTCATATCTAATAAAATAGATTTCAAGCCAAAGTTAATCAAAAGGGATAAAGAAGGACACTTCATACTGCTCAAGGGAACCATACACCAACAAGACATGACAATCATAAATATATATGCCCCAAACAACGGTGCTGCTATGTTCATCAAGCAAACGCTCCTCAAGTTCAAGAGTCTAATAGACCACCATACAATAATCATGGGAGACTTTAATACACCTCTCTCACCACTGGACAGATCTTCCAAACAAAAGTTAAATAAGGAAACTATAGAAATCAATAACATAATTAATAACCTAGACTTAATTGACATATATAGACTATACCACCCAACATCAAGTAATTACACTTTTTTCTCAGCAGCACATGGAACCTTCTCAAAAATAGACCATACATATATTATGTCACAGGGCAACTCTTAGACAATATAAAGGGGTAGAGACAATACCATGCATCTTATCTGATCATAATGGAATGAAACTGAAAATCAATGATAAAAGAAGGAAGGAAAAATCAAGCATCACCTGGAGAATGAACAATAGGTTGCTTAATGATCAATGGGTTCTAGAAGACATTAAGGAGGAAATTAAAAACTTCCTAGAGTCAAATGAAAACACAGACACAACATATCGGAATCTATGGGACACATTGAAAGCAGTTCTAAGAGGAAAATTCATTGCTTGGAGTTCATTCCTCAAAAAAAGAAAAAACCAACAAATAAATGATCTCATAGTTCATCTCAAAATCCTAGAAAAAGAAGAGCAAAACAACAGCAAAAGAAGTAGAAGGCAAGAAATAATTAAAATCAGAGCTGAAATTAATGAAATTGAAACAAAAGAAACAATTGAAAAAATCGACAAAACTAAAAGTTGGTTTTTTGAAAAAATAAATAAAATTGACAGACCCTTAGCCATGCTAACAAAGAGAAGAAGAGAGAGAACCCAAATTACTAGCATACGGGATGAAAAAGGCAATATCACAACAGACACTTCAGAAATACAGATGATAATCAGAAATTATTTTGAATCCTTATACTCCAATAAAATAGAAGATAGTGAAGGCATAGATAAATTCCTTAAGTCCTATGATCTGCCCAGATTGAGTCAGGAGGACATAGACAACCTAAACAGACCAATAACAATAGAGGAAATAGAAGAAACCATCAAAAGATTACCAACTAAGAAAAGCCCAGGACCGGATGGGTATACAGCAGAGTTTTACAAAACCTTTAAAGAGAAACTAACACCAATACTTTTCAAGCTATTTCAGGAAATAGAAAAAGAGGGAGAACTTCCAAATTCGTTCTACGAGGCCAACATCACCCTGATTCCGAAACCAGACAAAGACACCTCAAAGAAAGAAAACTACAGACCAATATCTCTAATGAACCTTGACGCAAAAATCCTCAACAAAATTCTGGCGAATCGGATTCAAATACATATCAAAAAAATTATACACCATGATCAAGTAGGATTCATCCCTGGGAGGCAAGGCTGGTTCAATATACGGAAATCAATAAATGTTATTCACCACATCAATAGACTTAAAAATAAGAACCATATGATCATCTCGATAGATGCAGAAAAAGCATTCGACAAAGTACAGCATCCCTTTATGTTCAAAACTCTAGAAAAATTAGGGATAACTGGATCATACCTCAACATTGTAAAACCATTTATGATAAGCCACAGGCCAGCATCACTCTGAATGGAGAAAAATTGAAGGCATTCCCACTAAGATCGGGTACAAGACAGGGATGCCCTCTCTCACCACTTCTGTTCAACATAGTCCTCGAAACACTGGCCAGAGCAATTAGACAGACGAAAGAAATTAAAGGCATAAAAATAGGAAAAGAAGAACTTAAATTATCACTGTTTGCAGATGATATGATTCTAAACCTAGCAGACCCAAAAGGGTCTACAAAGAAGCTATTAGAGCTAATAAATGAATTCAGCAAAGTGGCAGGATATAAGATCAACACGCATAAATCAAAGGCATTCCTGTATATCAGCGACAAATCCTCTGAAAGGGAAATGAGGACAACTACTCCATTCACGATATCCCCCCAAAAAATAAAATACTTGGGAATCAACCTAACAAAAGAGGTGAAAGATTTATACAATGAAAATTACAGAACCCTAAAGAAAGATATAGAAGAAGACCTTAGAAGATGGAAAAATATACCCTGCTCATGGATAGGCAGAACTAACATCATCAAAATGGCAATATTACCAAAAGTTCTCTATAAGTTCAATGCAATACCAATCAAAATCCCAACAGCATTTCTTGCAGAAATAGAAAAGAGAATCATGAAATTCATATGGAATAATAAAAGACCCACAATAGCAAAAACAATGCAAAGCAGGAATTGTGAATCAGGCGGTATAGCGATACCAGACTTCAAACTATACTACAGAGCAATAGTAACAAAAACAGCATGGTACTGGTACCAAAACAGGTGGGTGGACCAATGGTACAGAATAGAGGATGCAGTAACCAATCCACAAAACTACAACTATCTTATATTTGATAAAGGGGCTAAAAGCATGCAATGGAGGAAGGATAGCATCTTCAACAAATGGTGCTGGGAAAACTGGAAATCCATTTGCATCAAAATGAATCTGAATCCCTATCTCTCACCATCCACAAAAGTTAACTCAAAATGGATCAAGGAGCTTGATATTAAATCAGAGACACGGCATCTGATAGAAGAAAAAGTTGGTTATGATCTACATACTGTGGGATCAGGCTCCAAATTCCTCAATAGGACACCCATAGCGCAAGAGTTAACAACTAGAATCAACAAATGGGACTTACTCAAACTAAAAAGTTTTTTCTCAGCAAAAGAAACAATAAGAGAGATAAACAGGGAGCCTACATCCTGGGAACAAATCTTTACTCCGCACACTTCAGATAGAGCCCTAATAACCAGAATATACAAAGAACTCAAAAAATTAGACAATAAGATAACAAATAACCCAATCAATAAATGGGCCAAGGACCTGAACAGACACTTCTCAGAGGAGGACATACAATCAATCAATAAGTACATGAAAAAATGCTCACCATCACTAGCAGTCAGAGAAATGCAAATCAAAACTACCCTAAGATACCATCTCACTCCAGTAAGATTGGCAGCCATTAGGAAGTCAGACAACAATAAGTGCTGGAGAGGATTCGGGAAAAAGGGCACTCTTGTTCATTGCTGGTGGGACTGCAAATTTGTGCAGCCAATTTGGAAAGCAGTATGGAGATTTCTTGGAAAGCTGGGAATGGAACCACCATTTGGCCCAGCTATTCCCCTTCTCGGTCTATTCCCAAAAGACCTAAAAAGAGCATGCTACAGGGACACTGCTACATCGATGTTCATAGCAGCACAATTCACCATAGCAAGATTGTGGAATCAGCCTAGATGCCCTTCAATAGATGAGTGGATAAAAAAAATGTGGCATTTATACACAATGGAGTATTATTCTGCAGTAAAAAATGACAAAATCATAGAATTTGGAGGGAAATGGATGGCATTAGAGCAGATTATGCTAAGTGAAGCCAGTCAATCTTTAGAAAACAAATACCAAATGACTCCTTTGATATAAGGGGAGTAAACAAGGACAGGGTAGGGACAAAGAGCTTGAGAAGAAGATGTACATTAAACAGGGATGAGAGGTGGGTGGGAAAGGGAGTGAGAAGGGAAATAGAAGGCGATCCTCAGGGTTATACAAAATGACATATAAGAGGAAAGGAGGGGTAAGACAAGATAATACAAAGGGAAGAAATGATTTACAGTAGAAGGGGTAGAGAGAGAAAAGGGGAGGGGAGGGGAGGGGAGGGGAGGGGGGATTGTAGAGAATAGGACAGACAGCAGAATACATCAGACACGAGAAAGGCAATATGTCAATCAATGGAAGGGTAACTGATGTGATACAGCAATCTGTATAAGGGGTAAAATTGGGAGTTCATAACCCACCTGAATCAAACGGTGAAAACTATGTAATGTTTTGAACGACCAACAATAAATAAAAAAAAAAAATTGAAAAAAAAAAAAAAGATAAGGGGAACATTTTAATTTGTTTACTTTTGCAATACCGGGGCCTCATCCATGCTAGGCAAGTGATCGACCATTGAGCTATACCACTCCCAGCTCCCAGGAACCTTTTGTTTTGCTTCCTCTTTGGATATTTCATGGTCCCTATTGACTTCTTAAGCCAGAATGCATGAGATTATTTTTATTTCATAGAATAGATTGAGGTTGTGTGTATTTAACAAAATACCACATAATTGGTATTGTTAGCCTCTTACTTCTTAATAGGAGGAACATGATATCTGCCTGTCTTTCTGGTGATTTAACAAGTTTTGTTGTTTTGTTTTGTTTCAAATGACCTAATTTTATAACAACCCACTCTTAGGATAACTAGTCTAGTCATGTGAGACTTAACCCATTCCTGGAAGATAGACATAATCCTTTCTGAGGATAGTGCCCCCTATAACTTAATTACCTACCACTAGTCCTCATCTACCAAATCTTCCATTTCTCAGTACTGGTACCTGGAGACCAAGCCTGAGTACCTGAACTTTTGGGGAACAAAACACAGCTGGACAATAGCACCTTATGACTGAAATTTTATATTCTTTGAGCAAAAGTCTCCCATTTCCCCATACCCCAGCCCTTGGAATCCAGCATATTATTTATATATTCCACATATAAGTGAGATCATGTAATTCTTGTCTCTATATATCTTATTTCTTACTTTCATTAGATTTTATTTAAATTTACTTTCTGTGCCCCACTGTTTCTACCTCTACTGAGTTATTTCAATAGTTTTGTTGTTGTTGTTGTTGTTGTTTTAATTTCCTTTCTGCTGTGCAGAAGGCACACTCCCTAAATGCTCAGGGATTTTTTTTTCTTTTGTGATCAGTAGGAAACCAGTTGGACCCTGAGAATTTCTGCATATGTTTTTAAGAATTAGAGATGCAAATCCTGTGGACTAGAAGTCTTTATTCTAGATGATCTTGTAATAACTTTTTTTTTTTTTAGAACATCAGAATGTCAGTATCACTGAGTCTACACTGTGGAGTAGATCAGTATATCAGACAAAAATGTTATAATCTCCCTTCTGAACTATAAAATGTCACAGCCAGCATTCTGGGTACTGAGTATGGAAAAGAACCTAGAACAAGAGTGGGAGTCTCATTATTTAGGATGTAAGCTTTTTCTGTGTGTCCCTGTTTTCAGCCCCACTTTTTATTTCATCCTCCTCTATGTTTAATATTCTAGATTTCAAAGACTCCATGTTGCAAATTTTCTAGAGAATATATTACTTGTTTTAAATTGAGGAAGAGGGGAACATGATGAATTTAAGGGCATGACTAGAATCTGTTGCTATGCTGTTCAATTAGGTGTTCTTCAGTATCAGTTCCTTCCTGATAATTCTAACTTGAGTGAATTCTAACTGATGAATTTGATTACCCTTTTGGAAGCTGTTAATGCATTAAAAGTTACAACATTATTCTCATTTGGTCTTTGGCAGGGGCAACTTTAGATGCAGACACAACATGACAGAGATTGCTAGTAATGCCCTAAAATGTATCATTACCTTTTCCTACGTTAGTTGAAACATTGATTTTTTGCTCACTGAATAGGCATGAGAATGGGCTGGCCATTCCCCCAGGCTTTCTCTCAACCAGTGGTGTGTATGATATTATGTTCTAACCAATAAGATATGAATTCAAGAATATAGAAAGTAAATCTGATTTTTGCTATTCCATTTTCCCATTGCCTGGTAAACATCTTAAATCATGTGAAAAATAGTACTTCACTACAGATGGCAAGTTCACAGGATTGAACAAGCTAATCTCCTTGGCATTTCATAGCTCTGGGTTATTTAAACCTGGACTGCCAGGTTAGAGAGAAATAAATTTCTGTTGTGTTTAAATCACTGCTTTCTTTTTCTTTTTCTTTTTCTTTTTCAATAGCAGCAGTCAAATCTGCCTTTTGAACAGGATGTGCACATGTCGAATGTTTCTCATACTTTCATAAAAACAGCAACAGGACTCCCAGATAAATGACAACAAATTGCAATTTTATAATTATATGTTTTTCTTTTAGTTTTCCCACATGAAAATGCTATGGGCCTCTGCCAAGCCTGGCTAGGAATTATTTGATAGATAATTGTTGAACATGAAATTACAAATGCAATGTATTATAGTCAGGAACATTTTGAACATAAACTCCTGATGTGTCTGTGATTTTTGTAGTCAGATTCCTGGGGCCAAAGCAATATTAGTAAATAAATACAAGCAGAAAAATGTCCAACTCATATTAGTGTGTTTTTCTAGAAGTTCAACATATTTTTTCTTCTGATTTCCAATATTTAGTTTATAATTTTCTAACATGTTTTATTGATTATGCCTATACTTGGAAGATATTTGTAATGTCAAACTAGGGCAATGTGTTTACATGTATATCTCAGAGGAGCTGAGAAATTGGAACCAGTTTAGAAATTGTTCAGCTGATAATTAATGTTCTAAAAGGGTTCTTATCTACTCTTTTTTATAGAGAAGTTCAAGTGGCTCTTACCATCAATTACCAGTTCTTTCATTTCTGAGAATCCTTAAGAAACAAGTTGTTCATTTTGTTCCTCTGTGATTTTCAGACAGCTCTTTACAATTTTTTTTCCACTGCCAGGTCCGAATTCTTATAATTCTGACTTAGAACAAAGTTGAAGACTGTGACAAGGTTATCTTGGCACAATTCCAGGAACTCAAATCACAATAGAGCCACACGTAAATTTTTATGTGTATTCTTATGCACATAAAAATAGTGATAGGGAACTGATTCTGGTTTTGTAGCATTGTCTTGTATATGTATTTAAGAGGGTAAAAACTGGGGGAAAAAGGATCATAGATATCTTCCAGCAATGCTAGCATGACACTTGGAATATCAATGGGTATTTGCAAAGAAAATATGAAGTCTTAAGAATGAGAAAATCCTGAACTAGATTATGTAGCTTAGCGAAGAGCACATGCCTAACATGTGCAAGGCCCAAGATGTGATCCTTAGCACCATAAAAATGTATTTTAAAATTATCATGAAATTCAAATGCTCAGGACAACCAGTTTCTAAAATATGTTTATATTTTATTCATCCTTCAAAAGACATAGCCCTGTATTTTGACAACAATCAAAAACCAGTTTCTATTTTTTTATTATTATTATTCCACAGTGCAGACTAAGAAATCATCCCCTATACTTCCCACACCAGCAGCTTTGGGGTCTGAATAAACAGCCCCATTTAAGGAGGCAGAAAGGAGAATAAGGCTCCTGGGGAGATGGCTGATTGAGGATAGCTTGATAGAGCAGCTTTCTCTTGATAAGGACGATCATGTGGTTCTAGAGCATCCACCTTCTAAATACAAAATAGAAAACCTAGCTTCCTAATTTTTGTATTTTGTTTTTTTTTTAATTGACAAATAATAACTGGGCCTATTTCTGGGGTGTGTTGTGATATGCACACATTGTAAAAAGACTTAACCCAGCTAATTAGCATATCCATCAACTCACCAACTTATTTTTGTGGTAAGAGCATTAAAAATTTTGTTGTAGTAATTTTGCAATCTGCAATACATTTTTAATAACTGGGTCACCAGGGAGTGCAAGAGGTGAGTAAACCTTCTTCTTCCAATCTAACTGAAATGTTTTACTCTTTCATCCACATCTTCCTTTTCCATCCCCTCCCTGGCTTTAACCTTTCAACTTTGTTTCTATGAGATTGATTTTTTTTTTTTTTTTGGCTTCCACGGTTGAAATTGACCATGTAGTATTTATCTATCTGTACCTAGCTAATTTTATTTAACATATTTTCTCCAGTTCCATCCACACTATTGTGAATGACAAAATTTCTTTGTTAAGACTGCATGGTATTCCACTGGTTATGTGTACCACATTTTCTCTATCCATTAATCTATTAATGAAAACTTAGGTTGTTCTAATTTCTTAAGTACTATGAATAATGCCAAAATGAACACAAGAGTGTAGATATCCCTTTGACATACCAATTTCAGTTGCTTTGGCTATGTACCAAAGTGAGAATGTTAGATCACATGTTAATACTATTTTTAGGGGTTTTTTTTTTGAGAAATTTCCATAGTCTTTTCAAAACATACTCATTCCCATCAACAGTGTGCCCTTTTCTCCACATCCATGTCAACACATTTTATCATTTATCATTTTGATATCACAATGGGATATTATTGCCTTTTACCTGTTAGAATGGGTATGAGGAAAAAAAAAAAAACAGAGCTGCTCTTTGACCTTGAGTGCTTATTCTGAGATGCCTGGCATTCCTCACATGCAAGCTTTGTTGTCTGATTTAATCTTTACAGCATTGAGGGCTGTAAAGGGCTTCCAAATTTTACATAGGAGGAAAGTAAGGGTTAGGGCTTCCAAATTTTACATAGGAGGAAAGTAAGACTTGAGAGATGTTATTGAGGAGGAAAGTAAGCATTAGGGCTTCCAAATTTTACATAGGAGGAAAGTAAGACTTGAGAGATGTTATTGAGGTCTCATAGCTAGTAGGTAGCAAAATGAGGAGTCAGACTATTTTACCATGGAGTAATAACAGAAAAAAAAGAGAGAGAGAGAAATTATACTGGACAATGCAATAAGAAGGCAGGCTAGCAAATTGAATCTTGAGGTTTCAATGAAAGAATGAAAAATATGCAGATTCTTTTTCCATTAATGGAAGCATCTTTGCAATAAGTTTGAAACCTCCCTTTTTGCCTACTTTTAAACAAGATATTCTTTATATAAATAGATGTAATAATGTTTGTTAGTCATCAGACTAGGTCCCTAAAAACATCAGTAAGAATTCACTGTAAGTAATTCAGTAAGTAAATCAGTAAGAATTCACTGTAGTGCAAACAGATGTAAAAATGCTTTTGATTTTCTAAATTTAATGCTGTATAGGTTTAGTTTAGTTAATAGGGTAGTCCCAAATTTTAGGTCACCTGATACTGTGGAACACATTCAATCCCAAAATCTTAACATTGGAAGCTTCCAAAATTACAATTTATTGATATTTCCAGTAAATATTTGGACCCATTGCAATCATCCCACCCACTGTCAAGTCCATGCTTCCCAGTGCCAGTTAAGCAAAAGGTCTGTTGCCCAAATCAAGTCATTCCATTTTTAACAGCTATTGAGAAAAGTCTTTATTGCCTTGAACCAAATCTGTTCTGGGTTCAACTCACTGACCCTAGTTCATTCTTAATTAATAATATGGATGTCTAATTTTCCTTCCGTATCTTTCATACCTGAAAATAGTAAGGATTCATTTACATCTTTTCTGCCTCAACTGTTATACATTCTTCCTTCTTTCTGTTGCTTACTATATGGAATCTTTTTAATTCAACCAACATCCTGTCCTGACTTAAAAACACTCCAAGTAAGAAGACAGTAGAATGAATCGAACATAACTTTCCTATATTCATCTATGAATACACAACCAATTAACTCCATATCATTGTTGTGAAACAATGGGAAGTTATACTCCACGTATGTATAATATGTCAAAATACACTCTACTGTCATGTGTATCTAAGAAGAACAAATTTTAAAAAAAGAATTTTTAAAAAAAGGAAAAAGAAAAAAACACACCTGTGAATTGAGAGGAGAGCAAAGGGACTTTCCCTGTTTTATCAATACAGACAAGGTTGTATTAGTTTTCTTGCCAGACAAAAATTGTTATTGATTTGTAAGTCTCATTACTATCAAGTAAATTTCCTTGACAGGTTTTTTTTTTCTGCCACAAGATCACATCTTTTCTCTATTGTAATTTTGAAGATTGATTTATTTAGGTCAAATTTCCAAGACTTATATGTATTTCTTTCATATATTATTCCATTAGATTTGGTCTACCATTCTAAGGTATCAAATTTTATCACAATTAAAATTCACATTTATTCCCCCCCCCCAGTAATTCTGTGACAATTACTGGGTATCAATTACACCCATTAAACATTTATCATTATTTAACTCAATTTTATGACTGAAACAACAGGTTCAAACATATTAGGTAAGTGCATTTAACTGAGGTCTTTCAGAATTTTAGTAATAGTTTTGGATTTGAATATAGATCTACCCAATTTCAGTTTCAAAGTTCATGATGTTATGTTTTTTTTATTTCACTTGATTTATTTCTCTACCACAACCTAAATTATTGATCTGTCTGATTAGTCATGTAGGAAACCAAAGGCTTTGATATGTCATATTTGTTGGTCAAAGGGGTTGTGGATAAAGTGCCTGGTAAGCCTATCTTCCAGCACAGATTTTCATATTGAGACATTTTTAGAATTAATCTACTAAACATTTAGTTTTGTCTTCCTTATTAAATAATCAAGGCCCATGTTGAGTACATAAAGCACAAATAGAATTGGTTTTTGTACAAAGAAAAAAGTCCATCCACATGAATCTTTGAAGATGGTGTTTAGAGGCACCCAGCACTCACCCACTTTCTGGGGGATAGGATCAAAGCACCTGGAGAGCAGCTGCTCATAAAAGTCATGACTGTGGGAGAACACTGAACTTCAATAGTGGACAGAGACTTGGAGAAACCCAAGGCCTTTGGATAATGGAACAGAGGGTGGTGCAGTTTCCCAGAATAGAAGGCAGTGTGGCAGAGGTTGGGGACTGAGGTAGAAGAGGGACAGTTCCAATGAGCACCACAAGAATGGGAATCAATCAACTATTTGCAGAAATACAGTTTAAACAGGCAGTCGACCTGGGATCATCGTCATACCGGTCTGCTCTAGACAAGTTTACTACACTTAGCAGTGTATTCTCATGGAACTTTCTTGAGAAAGTCCTGTCTGACTTGCTGTTCTGAGAGTCATAGAGTCCTGCATTTTCCAGCCTCTAGTGCTTCATGGAAGTAATACTACACTGACTTAATGGAGGCAGCTGCCTCCAGAGTCAGTTTGGACTTGAGGAGAGCCTCTGATGCAAAGCTGCTGAGAACTATGTGCCCTGGCCAACTGGACTGTGACGTGTAAGGGAACTGAAGATGCTTCTACTTTAAAACTGGCAGCTCAGGAAGCCAGCTGAAGGAGTCTAGGGTAAGGAATAGTCAACATATGATTTTGCATGGGAGCTGAGTCTCAGAACAGCAGAATCACGGGCAGTCAATTGCATGGGGCCAGCTGCCAACCCCTAGCACAGATAGTTGTGATTCTCTAACCTCTACCTACCCTCAATGGGTGCAGCACAAAAGGTGTCAGAGTTCTTGACATATTGCAAAGCCCCAAAACAGCCCTGCCTTATAAGTGCACGGTACAGAGGGCACTTATGCCAGATGAGTTCCATACTCCACACTAGGTTAGCGGCATGCTGCAATATCAGTATCTGCAGCACTCTTGGAGTGCACAGTCTAAATAAGTACAGACTAAATCCTCTCCTCCAGAGCTCTGAGTTCCACCCTAGTTCATTCTGGAATGCAAGGCAGCTCGGTTATTCCAACTGACTTCAGCAACAGACCACTTCATTTAGTTAACTGACAAGCACCACAAAGCCAAGAAGCTTGAGTAATCCCCAGAGTTTGCTTCTTGAAGGGGTGATAGCCTAAGAAGAAATGGAAAAAACTTCTGAAAAGCACAGGTCTAAAACAACCAGTCTTGCCTTCATAATCCAGCATGATGGAGAGGACATTTTTTACTCTCCATTAATCCTATTTTTGTTTTTACTGTTTTTTTTTTTTTTTTTTTGTGTGTGTGTGTGTGTGTGTTTGTTTATATATATATTTTTTCTTTTATTCTCCTTATATTTAATTCTTCCTTTTTACTCTGTTTTTAAATTAATTTTACTTTATATAGACACATACATGATATAAAAATTGCATTTTATATAATATGTATATCTTTCGTATACATATTTATATGAATTAGATATTTACACATACTTACATAGTTTTCTACTCCTTAGTAGTAGTAGTTTTTCTACTCCTTAGTCTCCTTAATTATTTTCTTTTTTCCTTGGTTGCTCTCTTTTTAAATTAATTTTACTTTTTATTATTTTTTAACTTTTTAGTTTATTCTATATTATTTCCCCTTCTTTGTTGTTGTTGTTGTGTTGTGATTGTTTTTATTGGGATTTTACTTTATTCCTTTCTCTGTTTTTTGTTTTGTTTTGTTTTTATTATTGTTTGTTTTCTTCTTCTATGCAGTCTTGGGTATCCAACCCAGCACCTTGAGCACATTAAGTGTGAGCACTACTGCTGAGCTACATGCCCGGCCCAGCTTAGAGAAATTATTCCATATGCCAGTAATGGTCTGTCCCTGAGGCATGGCTGGGTCATGAAATCCTACTCCTAGACATTCACTGACTTTAGTCACAGCAGAGAAAAAGAACACAATGGTTTTGAATACCACATCAAGGGGGGACCTCAGCATAGGTTGCCCTCACAACCTGTCAGACTGCCCACATTGCTGACAAGACTGAAGGAGTAACCACACAGGTGTACCCACATATTTTTCTGAGCATACCACATCTGCCTGAACTACCAGAAGGACTCCACTTATGCAAGACCTAAAGAGAAAGTGAGTCCCTTAGGCTCCAATGCAGTTATGCACTGCATCAAAATTCACTAATTAAAGCCAAAGAAGCAACAGAGCAACTATGCTATGAAGTCCAATTGGAATTAAGTCAGCACTACACAGCGAATTGATATTCCAGGGCAAAAGAATGCTGCTTACAAAGAAAGCTCTCATATAAAAATGGAAGAGACATCCATCCCAATAAATCAGCAAATCTCAACACAGAAACATAAAAAGTATGAAAACACAAGGCAACATGGCACCTGTAAAGTTCAAGGTTCTCTAGTAACTGATTCCAAAGACGCCAAAGTCAATGAAATGACAAAGATTTCAAATGAACAATTTTTAAAAACTTCAACGACTTCCAAGAGAATAATTTGAATAGCAGAATGAATTAAGGAAGACAATTTGGAATGTGAAGAGGGATTCAATAAAGAGATACTTTGAAAAAGAACAAAACAGCAATCTTGGACATGAAAAGCTCAACAAGTCAAATTAAAAACTTCATTGAAGGCCTCACCAACAGACTGCATCAGTGGAAGAAAAAATATCAGAACTTGAGGACAAGGTTGAGGAAGTACCATATCCATACAGTATAATAAATAAAAATAAGAAAGAACAGAACATATAAAATTTCTGGGACACCATTAAAATACCAGACACGCCCATGATTAGAATAGACAAGAGAGAAGAGACACAGGTTGAAGACACAGAAAACTCATTCAGTGAAACCATATTAGAAAATTTCCCAGATCTTGAGAAAGACAGACATCCAGGTACAGGAGGCATTTAGGACCCCACATAAACATGACCATAAGAGAACTTCTCCACAACAGTATTTTATAGTTAAACTGCCAGAAGTACAGAACAAAGAAAGAATATTGAAAAATGCCAGAGAGAAATGGGCTGAGAGTGAATAGCTCAGTGATAGAGCACTTGTTTAACATGGGTTAGATCTGGGATTCAAACAGAAAAAAAAATCTATAAATGTGAAGTGCTGAGTCACACTGAAAGGCAAATCACTGCCCATATTGGCACACACCTGTAATCCCAACTATGTGAGGACTGAGCAGGAGGACCAGAAGTTCAAGTCCAGCCTGAGCAACTTACAGGAGACCCTGTCTAAAAATAAAAATATATAAAGGGTTGGGAATATAGGTCATTGGTGGGCACCCCTGGGCACTCTATTTTTACTGCTAAATAAATAAATAAATGGGGACAAAAGACAAACCTATCATTATAACAGCAGACTTCTCAGCAGAATCTCTAAAGCCCAGTGTTTGAATGATTTGTTTCAAGTACTGAAAGAGATTAAATGCCAACCTGGATTGCTAGACCCAGCAAACTTCATGCTTCAGAATTGAAGGTGAATGAAGACCTTCCTTAAAAATCAAAAACTAGGGAAATTCATTACCACTAAATAAGCATTATTAGTAGATACTTAAAAGAATCCTACATCCAGAATAGTAGGAAGGATAAATACCATCATGAGAACATGGGAAAGAACAAATCTTTTCTAGAATGGTAGATAAGCAAGTAAGAATTAGAGAAGTAGCAAACATTATTAATACAAAAAGCCATCAAACTTCCAAGATGAATAAGAGAGGAAAAAACCCAGAATATTCAAAACTACCAGAAAAGAAAATAACTAAATGACAGAAACAAGTATACGCTTTTCAACAATAACACTGAATCCAAATGGTCTTAATCTAATTAATCTACTTTTTAAAATATTTTAATTGTTGTTTTTTAAATATTTTTTTAATTGTAGTTGGACATAATATCTTTATTTTATTTATTTATTTATATGTGGTGCTGAGGATCGAACCCATCCTTGCACGTCCTAGGTGAGCACTCTACCGCTGAACCATAATCCTCAGCCCCTGGTTTTTAATCTAATTAAAAAATGCAGACTGGGGGATGGATTTTAAAACATGACCTAAGAATATGCTGCGTGCAAGAAACTCACCTCACCAGCAAACACATACACAGAGGTGAGAAGAGGGGAAAGTGGTATTCCAAGAAATGGAATCCAAAAGCAAAAAGGAGTACTATAATCATACCTGACACAACAGGCTTTAAACCAAAATCAGAAGAAACAAATCCATCACAGCCATATTAATAAAGAAAGGAATTCATCAAGGAAATGTGACAATTATAACACTAAGTGTTGGAGAACCCAATTTTATAAAACAAACACTACTGGACAAAAAGCAAGAGGTAGACTCAATATAATAATAGTAGTTGACTCCAATACCCACTCTCACCAATAGATTGATCATCTAGACAAGAAAATAAACAAAGAGGTTTCACTTTTAAATTACACTACCTATCAAATGTACCTGATGTACATCTACAGAATATTCCACTCAACAGCTACAGAATGTATATTCTTTTCCTAATCATACAGAACTTCTTTTCCAAATAGGTCACATTTTAAAATATAAAACAAGTATTAACAAATTCAAATTTTTAAAAAATGTCCTGCATCTTGTCAGATCATTATGGAATGAAACTAAAAATGTTATTGCAAGAGAAACTACAGAATTAATGCAAATACTTGGATAATGATTACACACTTTTCAATGATCAGGGAGGGAGTAATTGGAAAATTCAGGGGAAATCTTTTAAATTCATGAGATTAATCAAAATGGAAACACAACATACCTGAATCCATAAAATAGCAAAAGCTGTACTTAAGGGAAGTTTATAGCTATGAGTGCCTACATTAATAAAATAGAGAAATCTCAAATAAATAAACTAATGATGCATTTTAAGGTCTAAACTCAAAATCAGCAGAAGAAAAGAAATACTAAAGATCAGGACAGAAATAAATGAAATAAAATATTTTTAAAATAATGCAAATAGGGGTTGGGGTTGTGGTTCAGTGGTAGAGCTCTTGCCTTGAATGTGTGAGGCACTGGGTTCGATCCTCAGCACCACATAAAAATAAAATAAAGATGTTGTGTCTGCCGAAAACTGAAAAATAAATATTAAAAAATTCTCTCTCTCTCTTTTCTCTCTCTCTCTCTTAAAAAAAAAGCCTAAACTAAAAAACTAAAACTAAACTTACCAAATATATACCTATATATAATAGGAGATGAAAAAGGGAACATTACAACATATACCACTGACATTCATAGAATCATTAGGAATTATTTTGAAAAATTATATAACAATAAAGTGGAAAATCTAGAGAAAATGGACAAATTTCTGGACACATATAAACTATTAAAAGTGAACCAAGAGAATATAAAAGACCCAAATAGATGAGTACTGAACAATGAGGTTGAAGCAGTAGTGAAACGTCTCAACAGTGTTATATTGAGCATATTCAAGTGTATCTGCATATTATGTATGAGTGTCTTAGCAAACTTTCAATGAGGGTCAGTTTTGTGCATGATATTGACAAAGACATTTGGAAAATAAGCAAATTTTAAGGTGAGCAAGAGTGAGTTTTTATATCATTAGTCTCGGAAAGTAGCTCCAAGTAGATATATGCTGATCTTTCTAGTCCATAATCCCCTATTTAAGCTTGTTCCATGTCCAATACCTAGAACATATCTTGAGGACTTGGGAATAAGCAAACATTTCTGATGTGAAGTGGATGTCTAATTTATATAATAAATGTTATTCCATTAATATTAACTCACCTTTTTCTTCTGATTAACAGACAAGCAAAATATTAAAGTATTAATTCAATTTTTCACAACAGTGAAAGAGGACACATGTGCTTGTGTGAATGTAATTTCTTTTTTAAGTTGTGATGGATAGAATGCCTTTATTTTATTTGTTTTATTTTTGTATGGTGCTGAGGATGGAACCCAGAGCCTCATGTATGCTAGCTAGGCAAGCACTCTGACATTAAGCTACAGCCCCAGCCTGAATGTAATTTCTGTTGTAGAAAATCTCATAAAAGAAATTCATCTAGTGCCAGCACTGTGAGAGACATGGCATATGGATATAAAATGACACAATATCAAGTATAAAATTCTTTATTATTTATTGCAATAATAAAATTACAGAAAAAAATAGGCAAATAAATAAAGAAAAACCAGTCAGTTGGCATTAAGTAAGATTAATTGAAGAGCAAATTTTGACAAGAATTAGAATAGAACAAGACAGCAAAATAGTATATTTATATATGTGAAAAACAAGGTTCATAAATGATGAAATAGTGCATGAAATTCTATTTAATGAACATGCTGTCAAGTGGCCTGAGTTGAAATAGACAAAGAATACAAGAGTTTACATGTGCAGATTACTAGAAGCTTCACAGATAGTGTTACAGAAAGACTATATTCAGGTGGATTTATAAATCAATTTTATTCAAGATACACAATGGAAATTATTGTAAGAAAATTATTTTGTTTAGCAAGGTCGATTACAGAAGTAAAAAACGTTAATTTTCAAAGCATTGAATGTGTGTGTGTGTGTGTGTGTGTGTGTGTATGTGTGTGTGTGTTTTACAATGCCTCAGAGGCGAAAGAGTTATTGTAGTCATGGGGAAACACAATGACTTTTCATTTACCTGTTTAATTGATGCCTTTGGTGAAATTACCACATAGCCATCTGGGGAAAGAAAGTGTTTGGAAAAATGTACTTGACAAATATCCATATCAAAAGAGTAATTAACCCTCTTTGTGTTTTCATTTAAAAAATGAATATAATAGAGGAGAAAGGCACAACTTTAAAGATATCAGAGTTAAAAGTTTGTTAACATTTGACTCATACAAAAATTAAGGGAAATAATAAGACATAAAAGGGAAATGATAAGAAAAAATAAAAAGAAATGCAAAAGAATAAGGCCCAGAAACAAAGAAGATTAAGTTTAGGGAAGAAAAATAATTCAATTATTATGTTCAGTTGATGTGAAATAATTGAATTTGGCCAGGGGAAAAAAGAATCTTCTCTAGCAACCTTATAACACTTTTATTATTATGCAGAAGTTGAAAGCCAGATTTCAATAATATAAAGAATGTTCATGCATTAGTCTTTTGTCTTCACTCTGGTTTTGACCAACGTTTCAAAGAGATTTCAATCAATTATTAGCCAGGTCAATATTATGTACCACCCACTCCTAGGGCCAATGTTCATTTGGGACTCACCATATAAATCAAGCAGGAGCAGTTGACAGCCTCCTGATAATGCTACAGATGGGAGCCAGTAGTCCTCCACTGGATACCAAAGACATAGTGGGAAGATTGTAATAATTAATGCTGTCGACTGGCCAACGTGATAGATTCATGATAGATGGGTAGATAGAGAGGGAGACACATATTCCTGTATAACAAACTCCATTACTGCATTACTCTGGAATTATCAGAATCCCCAAGCAAATGCACTTACCATATGCAAAAAAAAAAAAAAAAAAAAAGAAAGTTCAAGTAATGAGTAAATAAAGCCAACTGAGTCACTTGTGAAATTATAAATTAAGTCTAATATTAAGTCCAATAATACTCAGTTATAACCATTCACATTTCTATAGAATTTAGCAATGTGCTCCAAAAATGTATGTATTTCATTTGCTTGTCTCTATTCTAAAAATATTCTAGTTTTTGTAAATTAGATTTTCTTAATAAACCCAATTTTTATATGGAACTGAAGGAAGGTAATTTCTTACAGGTACAAAATTGGAAATGTTGGATTCTACGGAACCAAAGGGCCTTGTCCCTTTCACTGAAGAATCTCTTAAACTTATAAAACAGCATATTGCTAAAAAAACACAATGAGGAACATGAAGAAGATGATTTAAAGCCAGACCCTGCCTTGGAAGTTGGCAAAAAGCTTCCATTTATTTATGGAGAACTTTCTCGAGGAATGGTGTCAGAGCCCTTGGAAGATGTGGACTCCTACTACTACGTGAAAAAAAAATGTGAGAATTAATTGAAATTATTGTGATTAAATTTTTATTATTTTATTTCCAGACAAAGCAAAATATGTAATTGAGATAGGACAAAAAAGAGAGAGTGAATAAAGAACAGAGAAAGAGATAATTTTATATTATATAGAACGACCTAAGATATTTTATTTGGGGAATGCAGAGATTTGAGATTTTATCAGAACCGCTATATATTGGTTGGTTAGTTTGTATTGTTTACTTCTTAATATATATATTCTGTGCCTTCATGGGAACAATTTGTTTTATGACAGCAAAGTTGATTAGCTATTTATGCTTATCAATTTTAAAATAACTGTGAGATATTTAGAATAAAAACAGCTATTTAAAATGGCAAACTTGGTGAGCTTACTCAGGAGTCAGGAAAGTGAATCGAATCTGTACGAGTTTTTTAATCACTTTTTCTCATTTATTCATTCATATTTTCATACCTGATCTCCAGAAAGACTTGTGGCACCTATTAGTATATCCTAGAACAAGCACAAAATTTTAAACATGAAAATAATTGTGCTTAGAAAAGATAGATCTGTGTGGAATGATGAAGCTGAAAGTCCTCACTGAGGAAGTAAAATTTGAATTAAAGCTTGCAGAACACTTCTGATTTTAATAACACAAAAGGAGAGCCTTTTAGAAACAGGCAAGAGAAGAGATTGTTCTCGAATGTGGAAAAGAAAGCCTGATCCTGTGACTGGGAGCATGGTTATGTTGCAAGTTGTGGGAAATAAGATGAGATCATGAAGATGTCAACAGGGATTTAATGTGGTAATCAAAGGACAGGTATGAATAAAGTGATTAAGTAAAGTCAGTCTGGTAGACTTCTAAATCACTATTGCATAAAGTAAAAAAAAAATGAAATAAAAGGGTGAATAATCCAAACTGCTGGATTTGAGGTCCAGATTATAGTAGGGTCTTAGAGAAGAGGGAGAGAATAAACCTGACAGGAAATGGGATCTGACTGACAAAGAATGTCAGGATTCTCAGCTTGGAAGAATGGTTGGAGCCATTGACAAAAATGAAGTAAATATAAAGTAGATTACGTTTGGGGGGATGAAGATGAGCTCCATGGTGGACAAATGTGATTTGATATTCTTGTAGTATATTCAAACATATTATAAAATGAGTGAAATAAATTTGAATCAAAGTCTCTGGAGGGGAGACAAAGTGTTTTTGTTGTTGTTGTTGTTGTTTGTTTCTTTTTCTATATTAATACAACTCTGGAATACCTTTCATGATTAGAAAATAAAAATGTGTCAGCTGCATAATCTTGAGTGTTCTTTACAGTGCAAGTCTTCATCTCCATTATTTCAGCATTCAGTTGTTGGTATGCCTAAGTGATAAGATTGCTATGGCACAGTATTAATAGTTGTGATGTGGCAGAGAAAAGAGTATTTTGTTGTGTATATGATATGGTAGGCAAAGGCAGACTTGATATTGAAGACAAAGACAAGGCTATTGAAAATTAGAGTAAAGCCCAGAATTATTCATGGTCTAGTTGCCATGAGAAACGTGGGGCAAAATCACAAGAATAGTTTCATGTAAAAAGTGCTGTGATTTATCAGTGACACTGTGTTATTTAAACACTTGAGTTGTATTCAGTTTATTCTGTTAAAGATAACATAGAAACAAATAATTATAAAATTAATACAAATTTGAGCCCTTAAAAATTGAGAAACCATTTTATCTGTAAGTACTCATCCCTTTACAATGACACAAATTAACTGGTTACACATATATTACTTCTTGTGTAAAGTTTGAAATTGTTCTGGAAAACAGCATAGAAAGAACACTTTAAGTAATCAGATTTATTTTCTATATTTCTTTTTAGATTTTTTTTCTCTTTACATTGAAAAATCAAAAGGGGAAAAATACAATAACAGACAAACATTCATGGATTTAACCTTGAAAATGCATTTAACTAAGAATTATATCACAGCTTGATTTTTATTGGGACTACATATTCATAAAACACCAATGAGAATATGTTGGCATTAAGTGATTTATTTTTCTACATATCCACAAATACAAGACCAATAAGTAGTCACCGCTATATTCATATATAATTTATAGTAGACTAGTTGAATATAGAATATATTATATTTAATATAAAATATTTACTATTTGAATGCATTTATGCACAACACATAATGAACACTATTCTGAATGGATATACATATATATTATACATATAATATATATATATATATATATGTTTCTTAATAGTTTCAATGAATATATACAAAAAAACACATACATATGCTTCCATACATACATATACATGTATATATACACATATATAAATACATACAAGAACACACACTCATAGAGATATGAAATTCAGTTTCAATTTTCGGACACTTCTGATCATTCATCACATTTCTTAGGATTTTAATGCTTTAATATCCCAACATATCCCAACATATCCCAAGTTTCCATAATATAAAATTTTGTATTAGATACGTTTATATAGTGATATCAAAGAAATCAGATTTTATTTCACAGATAATTGTTAATGATTAATATAATATTTTAATACACTAAATCATCTTTACTATTGAAACCAACATTTGATTTGTTCTTTAATAAAATTAACTTTTATACTTTCCTTACATTCTGAGATGTGACACTTCTGGTACTTTTAAGTGTCTTCATGAGTCATCAGGATACGGTAGTCTTCCTGTTATGCTGGTGCTGTGGAGACCTGGTGGTGTGGTCTAAGGCAATATTCTTGACTATATAGTAGTGGCAGGACAAAACAAAATGAAATTGGTAGATGAGCACATAAAAGTAAATATGAATGAAAACTGTAAAAATCTTTTCATTTGACTTAGTCTGTAAAAGGATATCAAAAAGATATATAGCTGTTAAAATCCTAGATGGTAATGATAGTTGGCAATGTTACATAATTAATGAAATTCCAGTTCTACATTCTTATTTCACTTCATTTGTTTTTACTTCTTATAGACTTTCATGGTGTTAAATAAAAAAAAAGAACAATCTTTAGGTTCAATGCTGCTTCCATCTTGTGCACATTGTCTCCTTTCAGTCCCATCAGAGGAACAACTATCAAGGTTTTGGTGCATCCATATCCTTTGCTACTGGCTTGTGGACTGTGTTTTAAACTGTGCTAATACTAAATTCAACTATTCTGTATTTAACTGTTGCTGCCAAACTTTTCTCTTTCAAATTGATATCTCACATTAGGTGATAATGAAATGTGAATAATGCTCCACTAGTTATTCCATGTTTGAAAATACATATGAAATATATTTTCTAAATACCCATAATAGTAGAAATTAACAAATATTAATGTCCATTGATTTTCAATAATGTTTTCAACATTTAAAAAATATATTATTATGTGTTTTTATAAATTTTTATTATAGAAATATTTTTTCTAATATCATTTATTATCCACTATTCCTTGACTGTAGCTCACCTTTTTCCAACTGTTAATTTTAATTAGCGTCCTCATTGATTGCATATTTATGACTATGACTAATTGGTCAATATAGATAACAGCAATTGAGTAAGTTTATAATTTTATTATACATAATGTCACATATGACTATATTTTCATTTTTAACATTTTGTAATTTTGATGTCATAACATTAAGTTACACAGTATATTATATACTATAACATTACATGATATAGTACTTATATTTTATATATGATAAAATATTTAAAGTATATAATGTATTTATAACTGCAACAGAATGAGTGAATTCTACAAATAAAAATTATCATATTTATCAACTCATTAATTTTAGTATTTTTCTACCCTTTCATTATTCTTAGTTAGATTTTAAATACCTCTATTTCTCAATAGAGAAATATATTATATATATATATATATATATATATATATATATATATTATAAATGTTTGAGACTTTAGTTTAATGTTTTTGTTATAATCCTTATGGAGGATATAATTTCAAACTTAATATTAAAGATTAATATATTTTAGTTCCTTGGGTCTTTACTCTTGTAACCCAACACCTGATTTGTTTCTAACTCAAATAACTGTTTTTTCTCCTTTTCATTTATTAAGAAATTGTTAGGGCTGGGGATGTAGCTCAGTGGTAGAGCACTTTCCTAGCATATCAGGGTTCAATATCCAGCATTAAAAAATAAGAAAAAGAAAGCAATTGTTATTGTTCTGTTCCCCTTTCCTCTGCCACATGACTTGCATTAGACCACAATGATGGAAAGACCCTTTGAAATTTCTAGGTAGAGACTTTCTTGAAGTTATGCCCCTGAGCTTTATCAGTTCCTAGAGCTGGTTGACTTTGGAAGGTAACTCTAATATTGGTTCACCAAAGATATCTTTGTGTTTATATATGTATAAAATAAAGGTAAATCTTACATATTTCCTTAATTATTGTTAACTATTGTGCAATGTTGAGTAAATTGATATTTTTATTATTTACATAGATGAAAAGTCTATCATCTCTGAGATAGAAATAGCTAAAAGAAGTTGGTAGCCAAACTCATGACTAATGCCACAAGAGGTAGCCATCCTAGGAGACCTATCTAAAATGATACTCAAGTTCAAGGGCACTTGCTGTTTTGTTTGTTGTCTGATTGGTTGTTTTGGCCTGCCTACCAGACATGTTTTTACCTTTCTGATGACTTATTTTCAAATACCAGATAGTCACTTACAGATACAGTATTTCAGAACTGACAGTATGCTATTCTCACTTTTAAAATTTATGTGAAAAATTCTCTACAGGAATACTTTACTTGGAATTTACACATTTGAAATACTTGTCAAAATCATTGCAAGAGGCTTCTGGGCAGGATCTTTTTCTTTCCTTGCAGATCCATGGAACTGGCT
Source organism: Urocitellus parryii (assembly GCF_045843805.1). Classification (NCBI taxonomy): domain Eukaryota; kingdom Metazoa; phylum Chordata; class Mammalia; order Rodentia; family Sciuridae; genus Urocitellus; species Urocitellus parryii. The sequence continues at coordinate 170,037,732 of NC_135531.1, read as the reverse complement.
TGATTTCGGTATAACCTTATTTGAGTATTTCTTCAAGTTGCAAATACCTGAGTCTTTTGCTAAACAAGTGCTTTTCACTTAAAAATTGAGTTCTACAAAAACTTCTGCTTCCAAAACTTCAGCAAATAAAGAATATTTCATAAGTCATAGTTGTAGTGAGTCTCTTGGGCACTCTTTCTGAGTGAGTCCTCAGAACATGCAAAGAGAATGAAAGAAATGAGATGTTTTCTATCTTGAGCAAAAATGATAAAGATTGAATTTGTACATTTTAACTGATTTTTTTTCACTGAGTAGAGAATTCCGTGAAGACTTAGGCAATCCTAGCATATTTGATTCTCACTCCTTAGTCAACATTTCATTCCGCTACATTGCTTGGACCAGTAAATATCCTAAATATCAGAATAAGATATTTTAAACACACACACACATATTTTTCTGTAGTGTTATATATAATTCTAATTCTTTCTTGTTATTTTTTTCGATGCTTCTATTTAGTATTTTTTCAGTAGATATAGAAATGATATTATTGCCTTCTAGTTTCTTTTAAAATAATTTAAAATGATATTCTAATTTTAGTTTTTGGTCAATTACAAAATTACCTTTATAAAGAGTTTAAGCAGTGCCTGCCATATTGTAAGCAAGCAAAAATAATAGATTAAAAAAAAAAACTTTTATAAAGAGTATAAACCAAAGACCAGGTGTGGTGGTGCATGCCTGTAATCCTAGCAACTCAAGAGACTGAGGCAGTGGGATTGTAGATTCAAGGCCACCTCTGCAACTTAGTGAGAAACTATCTCAACAGAAAACATGAAAAGTGCTGGGCATGTGGCTTAGTGATTAAGCTCTGGGTTTAATTCCCAGTACACCCTCCCTCCCCCCCCCAAAAAAAAATAAAAGAATATAAGCAGTTCTTGCCATATTGTAAGCAGTTAAAAAATAGTTAATATCATTTGTAATTATTATCTTTACTACTTCTATTGCCACTACCATTATTTCTGTTGTTAGTGTTGCTGCCAGTTAATACTAAGCAAACTTAGCTAACAACAAGAGAGCTCTTACATGTGCAAAGTGCTGATCTGTGTACATCCATATATTATCCCATTTTTTTTGCCACAAAAAGACTCCACATCAAGAAATCATATCCCTACTTTACCATTAAGGAAACTGCAGCAGTATTAAGTATTAGCCTGCCACATTGCTAATAAATGGTGGATCCTACATTGCCACACACATCTGGCTCCAGAAGCTGTGGCTCTTAACCAACATATATTCTGCCTTCTCCAGTCACCACCATTCACTACTGTCACAACCCGCATCAGCCTACCTCTGTCCCCAGTATCCTCATCCTCATTCCTGCCATCACCTCACTTGTCAGAAGTTTAAATATTGAAGATGGACCTCATTTGTTCAAAAAACATCTGTTGTTTTTATTTTAACTCTTTTCAGTAATAGATAACAAAATTTTATGAACATAAGATAGAATATTCGACATTAAATTATTCAGTGTGAAACTGTTATAAACTCCAGTAATTTTTATTATGCTATTTTTATTGGTTCTTTTTAGTTATATACAACATTAGGATTCATCTTGTCATAATTATAAAACAATGGAATATAATTTACTCTAATTCAGTCCCTGGGACTTCCCATTCTCTCCCTTCCTTTCTCTTACTATTCCTTTCCTTCTACTGATCTTTCTATTTATTTAAGTTCTTTTTTTTTTAGTCTGTTCCTCCTCTCTCCTCCTTAATCTAACCCTTTGTCTACTCCATTGGTCTTCTATTTTTTTTAACTCCCACCCCATCTGCTTATTTTGGATTAACTTCCACAGATCCAAGAAAACATATAACCTCTGACTTTTGGGGACTGGACTCCAGTAATTTAAGTTTGTAAATTAATATTACCTGGCTACATTTCTTTATAGTAATTTTTGTCTTCCAAGTAATAATAAAAAAGTCTCAAAATGGAATAATCTAAGTGAGGGTAGTGCTTGGATGTATAATTTTTAAGTAGTTTTCAAAGAGCACAAGAAGCCAATGATAAGTTGTATAGATTCAATATGACTCCTAAATAACTAGTTTACTTCCACAGGATTATAACAAGGTATTCACCTCTAAACTTCGTTCTAAATCTTAAAACTGTAAGAACTTTGAGAATTTTGAAAATTATTCCTTTAAACCAAGGTAAGAAGTGGAATTGGGTTGTTCTTACTCATTGTATTTTATACACGTCCATGTATTTGTTTGAATTTTCTAACTGCTGCTCAGAGAAAATGTTAAATTGAGTCATGTTCCACTTAGAAACCAGTGATTCATTTATCTTTGAATTCATTTGTCACTCCAGGAAAGGCAAGGAAAAAAATACATTTGACTGTTATTTATGTGATATAGAATCAATACTTAGGATAACAGAATATAAATTAATCAGCTGTATTTTGTTTTAATTACTTATTTTGACATATTAAATGTGCACTTATAAAATTATCCTTAGACTTCTGAGAGGAGTAATCTAGACAGATGTCTAGTATGCCTCCTTTTCTTTATTGTATCAAGATACCAGTTGATTAACAGAATTAAATTAGATAAATTCCTCTTTGCTGTAAGTGCTTGGATAGGATACAATTCATGTGCTGCAAAGTGCAGGGAGATTGGAACTCCTTGTAAAATGATCATATTGTTGGGAGCTACAGAGGACTAATTTATGGCTTCCATTCTGACCATGTCCTGGCAAGAGTGCACCAACATCTTCTTATTTGTTGTTCTGAATGAATAAATACTTTGGAGTCCAGGATGAGCAAAAACAGAAAGACAGTATGGAGATCATAGCATATTTGTAACCTTTGAATATTCTAAAACACTGAATTGTACACATAAAACAGATGAAGTCTAGGTTTTCTGCCTTACTCAATATAGTTGCTTAGCAAAAATGGTCTGTGAATGAGTCGCCCATGTGGGAATACCCACAGCTCAGGCTCTCCTCTGTTCCCTAGAAATGACCAGAAATAAAATCACATCACTTTTGTGATCATCTATATGTCAGAGGTAAGGATTATAAAAAAAAAAAATCAGTTGAATTTAAGGTAAAACAAGAACACAAACCCCTGAGTTGGGCACACAGGCTGGTAGGGAGCTCTTGCTATATTTTTTTAAAGAAGAATACACAAGGCATGTACCTGCAATATGGACTGCATACAAATATTTTTGCAATATATAGAAAGAAGTATTTTAATGTTCATGAGGGTAGGAACAAAAGAAATTATCCATTTTGTATTCATAATAGAAGAAAACCTGGACTTTTTTCAGGCAGAAGATAAAAATAAGATAGTAAAACAGACAAATACAAATAGCTTGAAGATAAAAACAAAAAAAAAATGATAAAAATGTAATGCTCTTGGTGAATACTCAGTGATAAGAGGAACAGTAAAATGTAGCATTACCAGTGCATCAACAAAACCACCAGGTAAAGAAACACTAGAGAAGTTGTGTATTAGCTCCAAATGAGGTAGATTAATGAAGGAGAGAAAACTAAGTTTTATTTATGGATAATTGGTGATCCTTGAAAAGAGGCCAGGGATAAATATAAAAAGAAAAATGTTTAAAAACATATGAGAATAATAGATTTTTCATTTTTTAACTGGAGGAAAACATTACAAATAGAAAGAGTTCATCTGATACTAGACAAATAAAAATAGAGGATATACTTATACTATGAAATTTAATAAAGCATTGAAGAATAATAGTATTGTAAGACTCCTACAAACAAGTAGAGAAACAGATTACAGTTTCAGAATGAGCAGGAATGTGGCCAGAAGGTGGTGACACCCGGATTCTCTACCTGTCTGTTATTACATGTGAAGTCAATAGAAAAAGATTCTCATTCATGCAAGTATTCTGAATTTTTACAAGCATTCTGAATAATTGCTGGAAATATTTGAAAATGAATAAGATATTTTAAATTTAATCACAGTGTTAATGACAATTTGTGTTTTAGCAAACTTTCAAATAGATACCAGCATTTTAAAAAACTTGACAATTTTCATTGAAATCTAAATTAACTCAGATGAATATTCAGCATGGATCCACCCACATTTGTGAATTGGAAACACCCTGTTGTAGTTAAAGAGCTGCTTCCCCTTTAAGCTGCTTCTCCTTTAAGTTCCTGCCATGCCTTCTCAATACCCTATTTGCTTGAATTTAACTTTCCTTTTAAACTTTTGAATGTTGCCTGTCCAATACATCATGACAGATTACATATAAAGCTATGTATAAAGAAAATATATAATAATGTAATAATTAGGTCTAATTATATTTTTAAAAAGCTCAGAGATGGGAATAGAGAAATGGGGAAAATTGGTCATTTTCTTTTCTTATGTAGAAGAATTGGAGCAGATACTATCTCCCCCCCCCCAGTGCTAAGGGTAGAACCCAGAACCTGAGGCTTCCCAGGCAAGCACTTCACCACTGTATTACAATCCTCCCAGCTCTGAATTATTTTTTTTCTATGTAGAGATTCACATGTTGGCCCAAACTACAACTGAAATTTGACAGAAGTTCTAAAACAGATATGTTTTATCTAAAATACTAGAGAAATAAATTAGCCCTTATTCAAAACAGGAATCACAGTAAATCAAAAGGGAAATACAGATATATAAAAACCAAATAGTTGTCAAGTGTAGTGGCACACGCCTCTAGTCCCAGCTACTTGGAAGGCTGAAGCAGGGGAATCACTAAGGTGCAGGAGTTCAAGACCAGCCTGGGCAACATAGCAAGAGATTGTCAAAAAAAAAAGAAAGAAAGAAAGAAAGAAAGAAAGAAAGAAAGAAAGAAAGAAAGAAAGAAAGAAAGAAAGAAAGAAAGAAAGAAAGAAAGAAAGAAAGAGAGGGGGGGAGGAAGGAGGGAGGAAGGAAGGAAGAAAGAAAGAAAGAAAGGAAGATAGAAAGAAAGAAAGAAAAAGAAAAAAGAAAAAGATTTTCAGTTCTCACAATAAATGAAATAGTGTTCTCATTTGAAAGATAATAAATTTGAGGTGTAGAAATTTTGATAACTTGCTAATTATCACAGAGTACTATATTCTCTCGTGCATTGTTGAGCTGAGCATCTGTAAGTGTTCTTATACAGACAGACAAGAAGAGAACAGTGGCAGCAGGTGGTAAAGCAGCTGAGGAAAGAAGAAAGAAAGAAAGGCAAAGAGGAGGAAGGGAGGAAAGAAGTTACACACCAAAATGTTAATAGCAGTTTCCTCTAAGAGGACTAATTACATTATTTTTGCTTTTCTCTTCTAGTTTCCTATGTTTTCAGAATATAGTGTAAGTTACTTAATAATTCAAAAAATAAATATATGTCCTTAAATAAATCCAGCTTTCAGTTTGACTTCTTACTTAGGAAACTTATACAAAGTTAACCTCATTACTAATTCTCATTCCTAATCATGAAAATTATTGTCACGAGTTTTATTAGCTCCAAAATTGTATTCTTATAAAACTAAAAAAAAAAATAGTGCAGAATGATGCTATTTCAAACTATTTCTTGTTTTAATATCTTCAGTGCATTTTGATTTATAACTTTACATCTTTGCTTTTACACTCATCATCACAGTTGGCATGACAAGCAGCAAAGGAGAGAAAGCCGTTTTGTTGTCTAGTCAAGAGAAACAAACAAAAAAATCCAGTCTTACATATTGTGTCTGAATTATCTCATCAGGTGTTATAAACTAGCAATAATACAGAAACTTCAAAGTTTGATGTTTACTCACTTTGCTAGATTAGTTAATTAGATTTCAATTGATGTGGGAGAAATTTGTCACATCATTATCTATGAAGACATGAAATGGAGTCAACATATTTTATATACAACCAGAGATATGAAAAATTGTGCTGTATATGTGTAATAAGAATTGTAATGCATTCCGCTGTCATTTATTTTTTAATCAATAAATATATATATATAAAAGAGATTTCTGTTTTTACCCAAACACACCTTTCTATTTCCAGGACTGAAGTCCCTTGTAGAGACCTTGATCCAGTGCTTGAAGAAACTTTTTGGTGCCATTATCTTAACTCTGTTTTTTCTGAGCGTATTTTCTCTAATTGGAATGGCACTCTTCATGGGCAACCTAAAGCATAAATGCTTGCGATGGCCCCAAGAAGATGAAAATGAAACCCTGCACAACCTAACTGGAAACCCATATTACATTCGAGGTAAGAATCACCTGCCATCTACATCATAAATGAAAACAGAATAGTTTGAACTCTCACCTTCAGGGCAAATTATTTAAATGCTGTAGCTATGTGAAAGATTAATTTGAGTCTGCTTTGCTTTTGTTTTTGATTTTATCAAGATAGCAAAGTTTCAATCTTCAGTGAGTTAACCTAAATTTTCAAATACTATTATTTAAAATAATATGTCTAATTTTCAATTTTATCAAAAACAGATTAAACTATGAGCCTCATAATATTTACATTTTTCAATAATTTTTTAAAATATAAATTTGATCATTAAAAATTTTGGGATGACTTAAAATTAAAAAGTTTTCTTAGATTGTGAATTCTTACTATGTTGGATTTCAATTACTATTGCACATTTAAATTAAATACTTTTGGTTCTACTTTGTTAAGTAATGGAAATATTTTAGTCATAAAATAGTAATGCAGGACAATATTGATTAGCTCTAATGCATAAGTGATTCATATGTCCAGTCTCATATATTCGTCATAATTTTTGAGATAATACAATATCCACTGCCTGTTGCAAAAAATAAAAAATAAAATAAGAATGCAGAGAAATTAAGCCTGTGTTCTAGGGCACTGTAACTACAAGGTAGTACAACTAGGATTGTGTCCAAGCTCAAGCTGCCTTTAAAATCTGTTCCATTTTCACTTCTTTACTGCATTTTTCTCTCATATTAAAATTATCAAGTTCTTCCCAACATTGTTTATGATAATAAAAACCTAGTTTTCAGCCATTATGAATAATATATTAACAAATGTCATGTACCTGTGCTATATTAATTTACTTATATTTTTAATTTAGTAAGTTCTAAAGCAAATCATAACAACTTTCATATGATTATGATGCAAGTAACACAAAATTATTAGAATAAGAGTTTGTGAAATGTTTGAATATTTGTATCTATGTCATCATCCTAAATCTAGTATTGAAGACAAGGAGAGATGAAGCTTAAATCTTAGATTCTAATTGAAATTCCCATTGCATTCTTTGATGTTGTAATAAAAATATGCTAATTACCTGAAAATAAACAATTTTGCTACTTGTCTGGTCACTGCTAAGAAAACAGATCCCGGATTATTTTTATCTTTGTTAAAAAACACTATTATGAGGTTGGGGTTGTGTCTCAGTGGTAGAACTCTCCCCTAACACTCATAAGCCACTGGGTTCGATCCTCAGCACCACATAAAAATAAAATAAAAGTCTTAAAGTATGAACACCTACAGCTAAAAATACATGTTTAAAAAAATTATAATTTTTAAATATAATTTTAAGGATTATCACTTTAAAATCTATCCAACTGTATTTATTTCATTTCCTCAAATGACATGTTAAGAACTGCAGAAAATATTATGTTCATAAAACCTTTTCAACCCAATTGCCGTATCATAGTTCTTTCATGTAGAATACTTTATACCATTCAGTGCTACTAATGTCAAATTTCATTTGCTTTTTTGACTGGCAGCCAAAAAACCAAATAAATGTTACTTAGGTATTCATAACTTCAAAATTATTCTAAAATTAATTTAGGTGACAAATTAAAGTCATATTAGTTGTATTAGGGTAATTTACACACACACACACACACACACACACACACGTCTGTCCACCCTTCCATCCATTCATCCCATGGGCTTGGTCCATGTAATTTCAATCTAGAAACTAAAAGCCAAAGCATGTTCACACCATGCAACATGGTATCTACTATCTACAAATACACAATTTACATTTGATACATTTTGATTAACAGAAGATGTTAAGACATCTGGATACATTTTGTGGACCATGATTTATATTAGCAAGAATTGTGGTTGCAATTATGAGATATTATGACTAGTAGATGGCACTGTATGACCAGTGTAGTAGAATCAACTTCAAGGTAGGAAGAACTCATAAATTAAACCCAGGGACAGTGGAATCTGGACTTCTTGCTCACATAGCTCATCTGGAATAAACCTTGGGGGAAAAGGTCTTCAGTTTTCAAACAATATAATCTTGGAAATTTTTCTTCCTTCAGAGCTCTGGTCAGACCTGGCAATTTTATTGATTTTTCCTGAACTCTAATTTTGAAAGGAATTTTCCCCTTTTTGTACTGAGCTATCACTACCAGGGCAGTGAAACTTCACATCCTCAAAGGCCTTTTGACATGTGCATCAGATGGTAGATAAAAAACATCAGGATACTTGCTGCTTCCTTTTCAGCTGTAAAGTGGTGCTCATCTTCTGTGGAGGTCTAAGTAGCTACTAACTTAAGATCAGATGTAGAACATAATGTCTTTCTTATCTTACAGAAACAGAAAACTTTTACTACTTGGAAGGGGAACGATATGCTCTCCTTTGTGGCAACACAACAGATGCTGGGTGAGTGGTGCTAATGTTTTCTTCTATCAAGTCAGGAATATCCATCAATAGTACTTATTGAGTGATCATTTCTTTTATTACTGCTTCCCAGTTAATTACATTATCTCATTTTATTATCAAAGTCAAACTAAGAAGTTCTCTTACTCCCTTTGGGAGGTTTGTAACGAAATACTGCAGACTATGCAGCTTAAAATCAACGGAAATTTACTTCTTACAGTCCAGGAGGCTGAAAAGTTCTGATCAAAGCACCAGCAAATTTGTTATCTGGCAAGGGGCCACTTATTGGCTTATAGATATGTCTTTTTGCTGTAAGACATCAATCATTTTTATGAGGCTTTGCTCTGACCTGAACATTTACTATAAACTCTACCCCTTAATGCAACCACTTGGGGGGTTAGAATTTTAGCATACAGATTTTGATCATATCAAAAGTATACATATGGTGGTAATAATTCAGTTTTACAGAAAGGCTGCATTCAAGGTCAAAAAGCTAACAGATTGAAGAGCTAGAACTTCAACTAGGGTCTGATCTTCTGTTTCCAGTGTGCTCTTACCTTAATGAGATAAAAAAAAAAAAATACCAAGAAAGACAATCTAAATCTGTTCTTTGGCTGGAAGTTTTTAAAGAACAGACATATTAAAGATGTGCTGTCATTTCACTTTTTATGTCTTATATGACTTTTAGGGTTAGAATTTACCTTAATAGTGGGTTGGGGCTGTGGCTCAGCCATAGAGCGCTCGCCTCACATATGCAAGACCCTGGGTTCAATCCTTAGCACCACATAAAAATAAATAAATGAAATAAAGGTGCTGTATCCAACTACAGCTAAAAAATAAATATTAAAAAAAGAACTTACCTTAATAAAATTGTTATTATTGAAACACTATTTATAAATAATTGATTAGTGAGATAACAAAGTTTTCATGTCTTATATTCCTATAATTTCAGATGGAGCAAATAAAAAAGTAGAAACAGGGCACTTCTCAGCATTGTTGAACTTGTGTGATCTCCCTGTGTTACTTTGCATAGTTGGAATGACTTGACTTCTATCCACAGGCTCAACTCTTTCTTAGGATCTGGGGCCCATATCCACAAAAGGCATAATTTCTGGGAAGTAGCATAAGTTTTATAGCTTAGTTAAGTTAGGGTTAATATATTTTAGTGCCTTGGGTCTTTACTCTTGTAACCCAACACCTGATTTGTTTCTAACTCAAATAACTTTTTTTTTTCCTTTTCATTTATTAAGAAATTGTTAGGACTGGGGATGTAGCTCAGTGGTAGAGCACTTTCCTAGCATATCAGGGTTCAATATCCAGCATTAAAAAATAAGAAAAAGAGAGCAATTGTTATTGTTCTGTTCCCCTTTCCTCTGCCACATGACTTGCATTGGGAAATATGAACAAATCTCCAAATGCGTGTCAGCTGTGATTGTTTACCATCCTTTGTGTGGCTGTTGATTTGTGCTTTTAGAATGCAGCATTCTTAGAGCTTCAAACAACACATTTCAATGAAAGTACCACGACTTTTTAATCTTTGTCAGACCACAGGTCCAAGCTGGAGCTATGCAGAGCTCTCCGCAGATCTGGTCTCAGATTCTTTTTAAAACCAATTTTAATTCTTCTTTTGGGTGCCTCCTAACCATTGTTTTGTGCCATGGTTTCATCTGATAGAAGTTGAAATAGGAATGTATGTTTTTTCAGTTATCCCAGGAAAAAAACCTCTGTGAGGTAACCAGAGTGAAAAAGATCCTGCACTCACCATCTAATTCTGCCTAGGATTTTGGGCAGTATTTTTAACTTTGTTTGAAAACCATGCAAAAATCCAAGTCTCTCCTTTGCTGAAAATGTTGTATTTGAGTTGAAAGGAATCTAGATTAGCTTCCTATTTTCTCTCTAAAATAATTTTTATACATTTAAGAAGATCTTGCTGCTATAACTTTTATATGTTTGAAAGATTTAAGGCAGTATTTTAATACACTATATGAGGAATCATTTTGCCATAATGATTTATCAAGAATAACTAAATTGCTAAAAATCAGTGCTGAAGAGGCTGGGGTTGCGGCTCAGTGGTAGAGCACTCACCTCGCAAGTGCAAGGCCCTGGGTTCAATCCTCAACACCAGATAAAAATAAATAAATAAATAAATAAATAAATAAATAAATAAATAAAAGTTATTGCGTACAACTACCAAAAATAAATATTAAAAAAATCAGTTCTGAATATTCCATGTGTTTTCTTTAATCCATTCTTTTTTGGTGGGTATCAATTAGTTCTATAACTCTATAGATGTGACTTGCAGTGCTAAAATTGAAGTTCATATATCACGTGTGCATTCTGATTCATACATTGGGATTAATTGGAAGGAGTGGGAAAGCTGGATTGTATTTTTAGAATCTAAAGGAATCTTCATAATGCTTTCCAATGTGGAGGTCTTAATTTTCAGTCTGGCAGTCTAGGATTGGACTTTCCTGCCACATCCTGAACTGCACTTATTATTTGAATACTTGAAAAATGTCATTCTGACTGGGGGCATCTGAAATGCCAATGAAGTTTGGAATGGAATTTCCTTGAATTCTAGTGGGCATTTTGTAATTCCCGATTTAAGAACTGTGTATCTCTTGCTTTTCCCATTTTTTAATTGGGTTAGTGAGATTCTCCTCAGCCTTCAAAAGGAGAGAATCATTACTTGTGCTCTGCTACTTTTTCCTGGCAATTCTGCAGTGTATTTCTTTAATTAATGCATTTCTTTTTTAAAAAAAAATCCATGGATTCTGTATTTCATCTCATCACTGGTTCTCTGTTGTGGCTTTCCAGCATTTCCACACAGCCTGACTTATTCATTATGCAGCCATACACCAGTTTTTCTGGCTCCAATCTCTGAAAATACTCAGTCATTAAATAGTGCATTCCTTCCATGGAATTCCAAGACTTTCTTCAATGAAGATGTTTGCATACTCTACCCAAATGCAGTGTTTTCTTTTGTCCACATTTATTGTAAACATATTTTCATTACAAATTTCTCTTCCTTGAAAATGAAATTTTCATGAAGTAAATACTTTGCTGAAACATATTAATTTTTGGAAGATTCTATGACTCAAACAATTCCAAGCATATTTTCTTCCTACTTGATGTGAAACATTTGAAAGTCTCTATCACATGAAATATCATATTTTGACATTAAGTATTTAACCCTCCCAGGCTGCAGTTGTGGCTTAGTGATAAGACTGTTTGTCTTGCATGTGTGAAACCCAGGACTTGATTCAGCATCACACAAAAATAAATCAATCAAATAAATGAATCATGCCCAACCACAAGCAAAATTTAAAAAAATTAAATTTAACCCTCCTATGTCTAAAATTTCATATCTATATAACATCCAGTTCCAGTCTCAAAAGAGTTTTGATTGTTTTCTACTGTGTTCTTAGTTTTGTTGGGAGAATGCACACATTGCTAGTTAAGCACTGATGTGAGATGTTTTGAATAAATGCCTATCAGTGATTGTTGTCAGAGAACACATTTCCTCTTTCATTTTTCCTAGTTTTATCCTATGATTAATTACAGGAAGACAAGAGTTCAGCTTCATTGGGGCTGAATAAGATCATGCCTCATAAGAAAATATTGTTTCACTAAGTGTAATGGTCTAATCTCCAATTCAAAGACTGCACAAATGTAAACAAGGGGATGTGCAAAGAGTGATGATATTATCTATATGTAACTCATTTTTGTCATTATTATTACCAGAGTGATTCTGAGCAACATGAGGAGATGTGTGCTGCTTCTGAATCTGTTGAGATCAATGCAAGCACAAAAAGGGAATAAGTGAACTTGGAAAAGGTAAGAACCACATAGAAGACTGAATACATTGGAAAGAATATGGCCGAGAAATATGAGCACTGGTAAATATTAATTGTGCAAGACATGTGCATATTAAATAAGTAGTAAAGTTTAAGAAAAAAAATGTAAGAAGTGGAGTATCTCATGAGGTTTCAGCCACAGGTTAAATTGGATGTATAGATAAAGGTACTGAACTATGAGTTGCATTGAGACACACTTTTATCACAGGGAAATTTAAATAAGGAAAAGGACATAAAAAGAGGGAATTAAGACTGATAAATGTAATGAGTACACATAGTAAAAAAAAATTAAGATAAAAAAGAACCGGTGGTACTCAGGAGAGCATAGGAAATTCCAACCACATGTGAGAAGGGAAAAGATCAGGGTTTTCAAAGTGTGAGAATTTGTGTGTTTCCAGTTCCAAAGTTGAATGATGGAGAGGGTACAATTTTTCCACCCTTCCTGACTTACTCACAGTTGGGAATGAATTGAGCAGTGAAGACCTATTCCCACAGAGATAAGTTCACTTACCCCAAATGATTAGGCAGGTGTACAAGTTAATGACATGCAACATGTTGCTACTCATTAGGGCAAAATTTTAGGGCAGAAACAGCAAATGGATTAGTTAAAAGAAACAAGAATTGTTATTGAGCACTTTCCAAATCCACAGGTATCTAAAATTAACTTTGGAAAGCTTACAGATTCTTCTAAACTTTATTTTGAGGGAGGAATCCAGAGATACATTCAAATTAACCTAGAGGAATTAGAAGAGGACAAATTTCACACTGACACTCTGCAACTGTTAGGAGTCATCTCTTGGCAACCATGTTCAAAATCTTGTTCTGACTCAGCAGGTCGTAGCTTCTATATGTTCATTATATTCTATGGTGATTCAAATGATCCTGGTCTGTAGAAAAAAATGATTTGGAGCTGTGCATTGGATATCTTTTTGGGAACTATGCAAGAAACACTATCAGTTTCTACATTTCAGGACACAACCAGGTCAAGTGCAAGCACAAATCTTGCTTTTCATTCCGAGCATGTCTCTTGAGATGTGGAAGGGACCCAAAAACTAAGGTGAAGAGAAGATATTTCTAACATAAATCTGTTACATTGACAGGCATCCAGGAGTGACAAAGAGACACACATAAAATGGAAAATGTAAAGGGACAAGCTCCCACTTCTATGGGTTCCTTAGGAAAAGATAAAGAGATGGTAAAATGAGGGTGGTAACATAGAATTTAACTAGGAAATATGAGGAACAGGAGAGAATTCTACTCAGTTCTTTTCAGTTTGTCTGTTTCAACTCAAAATCCCAAGCAGTGATGATAGGAATCAGTTACAACTGGAAGAATCTGAGTAACCTGCAGCTACCCATTTCTCCCATCTGTATCCAGTGGCATCACTGTGTGTAAAGAAACCATATGTGTCGTTCAGATGAGCAGTGTTGCATTTTTGAAGCATTCATTGCTTTAAAGGACACTAATATTTCCATACTTGTTATTCTTATTATCATTCTTAATATTCTTGATTTCATAATTTTATTGGTGATTTATGAGAAACCATGTCCCTGGACATGCCAGGAATGCACAATATTGCTGAGATATATTCTGAACTCTAAAAAGCAAATGTTGTGCTCATCTGGGACTTTCGTGAAATTACTTGAAAAGCTGTCAAGATAAGCCACATCAGACTCATTTTTTAATCAGAAATCTTTTATGAAGTTTGCTCCTCACACACCAATATAGTACTCTTTGTGTATCAAACAATTTCTTTTTTTTTTGAGAGAGAGAGAGAGAGAGAGAGAGAGAGAGAGAGAGAATCTTTTTTTTTTTTTTTTTTTTTTTTTACTAGATGGACACAACACAATGCCTTTATTTTTTATTTGGTGCTGAGGATCGAACCTGGGTCCCGCCCATGCTAGGCAAGTGCTCTACCACTGAGCCACAATCCCAGCCCTCAACCAATTTCTTTGAAACACACTAGTCTATTGATATCTGATAATTCTACAAACTTTCAGAACACTTTTCTTTTTGGAAAAGTGCCTCATATTGTCTAGTCTGAACACTGTAGCTTTACTGTATATTTTTTTTCATGAATGAGGAACCACTGTCTTCCCAGGAGAGGACAAAAAAAGAAAGTAATTATTGATTAAACAAGGGATTCTGGGAAAAGAAGGTACACCACTTTTCACATGAATATGTGCAATATGTGTATTACCTTTTATTCTAAACACACATATCTGGGCTAACTGGTTCAGAAAACTCTCTCTGATGTGCACACAATTATACCTTCCCCCAAAAAACTCATAGCAACATTGGATTTGATAATTATGAGGCAAATGAGGGAACAGGAAGCATACTTATAATAAAATGGATTACATGATTCTGATAGGATTCACTGGAGATATGTCCTGTCATATTTTAAACTCAATTTCCTTATTGCACTTCTCAGGATCTGTTTTTCCTCTTATGAAAACAGATCACTATGCTCTCCAGCATACTGCATCTCCAGCATTCTATTAAGGGCCATTGCAAAAGTGATTTTACCCCTGGAAACTTAACTGCAAATTTTCTGAAACTTATATTCCTGATTATGATTTAGTACATTTGAGTCTTCTGTCATTGCTCAACATAAAGCCCCCAAATGAAAGAGGATTCCTAAAGCTAAAGTAGTCTTCACCAATGCTAACTACCAGGACTAGGGTCCATATTCATTTAGTGTGAAATGAGAATAGTTTTGTTATATTCAGATTTTTTAAAAGTAATTAATTTTAATTAGGTATATACATGATAGCAGAATACATTTTGATGCATTCTATGCAGTTGCAGCACAACTTCACATTTCTATGGTTATACACAGTGTAGTGTCACACCATATATACAGTACCTAGGGTAATGATGTCCATCTATTCCACCATCTTTCCTGCCTCCACATATCCTCCCTTCCTTCCCCTTTGCATATTCAGACTTATTTGAGCATATATCTCAATCTCTTTTCAGTTCATCGGGGTTTATGTGAATACTTCAAGGTAAAATTCATCTTCTATATTTATGTTACATTATTAAATGCATGCTGGATGGGATCAAATCTAAAATATATATATCATATCTTTTCTCCATGCACATCAAGCATATGAACAAAATAGAAGATTCTCTTCCAATAAGAGCAAAATTGACGATGGAAACATGGAACTTCAAATTAGGTAACTTTTGTGGTACAACTTCTCTAGAACATATATTGAAACTTTTGAAAGGATAACAAACTAATCACACATGATATATATAGATATTCCACAATGTGTTGGGAGGATTGCCACAACATGTGGATGTTGATGCTTGCATCCATTTTTCAAAATACTTTTGTAAATTCATGAGGAAAATATATTTAAAAGTGCTAAAATTATGTGTCCCAGATTGGAGTCATTACAGTGGTTAGTTGGAATGTGAGGCTGATTTTCTTCCCTCTCTAAATTTAAAAAGAGCTTAAAGGGGCAGAGGGAGAACTGAGATGCCTGAGAGCATGAAGATATGGTCTTTGTTTTAGATAGTATGGTCATTTTGATAATATTAATTCTGCCTATCCAAGCCAAGGTAGATCTTTCCATCTTCTAAGGTCTTCTTTGATCTCTTTCTTTACGGTTCTGTAGTTTTCATTGTATAGATCTTTCACATCTTTCGCTAAATTGATTCCCAAGTATCTTTTTTTTTTTGAGGTTATTGTAAATGGAGTCATTTTCCTCATTTCCTTCTCAGAGGATTTCTCAGTGATACACAGAAATGCCTTTGATTTTTGGGTGTTGAGTTTATATCCTGCTACTTTGCTGAATTCATTTACTAGTTCTAGAAGTTTTCTGTGGAGTTTTTTGGGTCATCTAAGTACACATATCCCTTTAATTTCTTTCATCTGTCTGGTTGCTCTGGCCAGTGTTTCAAGAACTATTTAAATAGAAATGGTGAAAGAGGGCATACCTGTCTTATTCTAGTTTTCAGAGGGAATGCCTTTAATTTTTCTACATTTAGAATGATGCTGGCCTGAGACTTAGAATAAATAGCCTTTATGATGTTGAGATAGGTTTCCATTATACCCAGAGTTTTCTAGTGTTTTGAACATGAAGAGGTCCTGTATTTTGTCAAATGTTTTTTTTCTGCATCTATTGAGATGATCATATGCTTCTTATCTTTGAGTCTATTGATTTATTTATTATTTATTGATTTCTATATGTTGAACCAACCTTGCATACCTGGGATGAATCCCTCTTGATCATGGTGCAGGATTTTTTTGATATATTTTTGTATTCAATTTGCCAGGATTTTATTGAGAACTTTTGCATCTATATTTATTAGGGATATTGGTCTAAAGTTTTCTTTCTTTGATGTATCTTTGCCTGGTTTTAGAATCAGGGTGATATTGGCCTCATAGAATGAGTTTGGAAGTGCTGCCTCTTTTTCTATTTCCTGAAATAAATTTAAGAGTATTGGTATTCATTCTTCTTCAAGGATCTTGTAGAACTTCGCTGTGTATCCATGTGGTCCTGGGCTTTTCTTGCTTGGTAAGCTTCTGATGGCATCTTCTATTTCCTCACTTGATATTGTTCTGTTTAACTTGTCTTTATCTTCCTGATTCAATCTGGACAAATCATATAACTTAAGAAATTTGACAATGCATTCAATGTCTTCTATTTTATTGGAGTATACATTTACAAAATAATTTCTAATTATCTTTGTATTTCTGTAGTATCTGTTGTGATATTACCCTTTTCATCACATGTGCTGATAATTTGAGTTTTCTCTCTCCTTCTCTTCATCAGCATAGCTAAGGGTCTGTCAATTTTATTTATGTTTTCAAACAACCGACTTTTTGTTTTCTCAATTTTTTTCCAATTGTTTCTTCTGAATCCAGGAGGTCAGTATCAGTCTGTGACACAGAACAAATCCATGGAAAAGAGAATGTCAACTCTACTATGACAACTCATATTTGGACTAATTACAACACTTTGTGTTTTGTTTCTTGCTTTACTTTTGTTCATGCCCTTCACCACTGATGTGATCAGACTATAGCAAGAAAGGACGCAATGTATGATCATATGTAATTTATTTTACTCCTTTCCTATAAAATGAATCCATTATTGCTGGAGACACTTCTTTCCAGGAATTTGGACTAAATGATCTAAATCAAAAAGAAACTTGCACATAGCAGCAAGAAATTGCTCATATTCTATGATATGGTTTGTTATATTCTTCTCAATGCTTGGCACTGAACTGGATTCTTTTCCATGCTGGGCAGTGGATCTCTCACTGATCCTCTCCCACAGACATTTCTAATGGTCATGTGGGTTTGTAAATCCGATTTCAGAAATTTTTACACCAAGCTCCTAAATGAGTTCTCTCAACACAGGAAGACATTGCTACAGGAGAAACTACATGCTAAATGGAAGCAACATTCACAGTTCCTGCACTGTATTATGCATCTCATTTGTAATCATGAGTAACAGAATCTCTTCTTTCTTTGTTCATTTAATTAAAATTGATTCTATACATCTCACTGAAATTTTTCTACTTTCTATATTTTGAGAAAAATGCCATCCAGTCAGGCCTGCATCAGTTTCCTAGTAAACTGCCACCTTCTCATTATTCATCTCAATTCACTCAAATGCCATTATTCATCTCCATTCACTCACCTGCATGTTGCATTGAGGTTGGTTCTGCTATTTATGCATATACTGCATATATGACCATCAGCCCTCTTTAAAACATGGATGTTCAAGCATCTTAACTTTCCCAGGAATCTTTCATAATACAAATTTTTCCTCACTGTGTATTTGATCCCTGTCTCTGCCTGCAATATCCTCTGATCATTCTCCTTGCCAATCCCTATATAGTCAGACAAGCATGTTCCATTTAAACCCTGTGTCTATGTACAGCCTTAAATTATCTCAGCTTTTCCTCCCTCTGGCAGATAACCTCACTTTTGAAGTCTCCATTCATCTCTATCTCTAGAAGTCTTTATCCCTTGCCCCTGTTTTCTCCTCTAGCTCTTACCACAAATTCAATTACAGGTGGAAATAAATAAAACTATTGAGAGTAACATGATGTAAAAGCAGTCCCCTCATGTCCAATAACTCATGAACTGGCTAGGAAAATGAATACTTTACAGCTCACGTGTTTATTATCCCGTACAAAAACTGAAATATGTCCTAGGTAGTCCCAAGGAAAAGCAAAACCAGTTTATGTTGGGAATAACAGGTACAATCTATAATCATGGATGTTTTGCAAGACAGACACAATTTTAAGAGAAAAAAATATGAAAAGAAAGGGAAATTAAAACAGAAAAATAATATGGAATTCATTTTATTAAGGTGAGTCATTTATTTGGGACACAATGAAGTACAATAGAGTTTTAAAATTTAATAATTGAGCAAAGATAAAACAGTGTGATGACTTTTGTTTACATGGAAATTTATTTTTTTTCCTGTAAAATTTTATTCAAGTTGAATGGATCAAGTTGTGAGTTATTATAGGTATCATACATGGTGAATACCTATTGTCTCCCTAAGTGGTTTTCTGAGGTATTGGACCAGTAAAAGTATTCTTCAATGAACATCAGTATGCATGGGGTTCAGAGGCATACATCCATAATTGTAGGTACTTGACAGGCTGAGGCAAACCCCTGCAGGGTTTCCAGCAAACCATGGATTTTACAGTCACCCTGTCTCCTAATATAAAGACTTGGGATCTGAAGTAAGCATTATAGTATTTGCCAAGGATACATAATTTTCTGGGTAAAATACACAGGCCCACACACAAACAGCAATAAAAGTTTCACACACGACATACATTCTCCTAAAGTAAAACTTCAATAAAAATATAACTGGGCAAATAAAATTATATGATTATTAGTACTCTTCCTTTTTATTTAGATAATTTGTCTTTCACATAAATTTTTTAAGTAGTTTATCTGTGCATTTGTCAGCAGAGTCACATGTGGGCAGATCATCCCACGCAGAACAGAAGAGGCTTCATGATATGGATGATACTGCATACAACCAGCAAAAGGTAGGCACATGTGTCAATTTAAATTCCTGATCATTTCTTTTTCTTGCTTCCAGATGTTAAACTAGGCCAATTGAAAGGACCTACTACAAGAGTCTTTGAAAATCCAAACATAGTAATTAAATATTTAAGTACAGAGAAGTTAACTGGTCATCAATATCAAGGTAGATGCCAGATAAACTTAATGCAAGCAATTGCACAATATTTTTAATAATGTTTGCATTTTCATCTGTGTGACATTCTTAAATGGTGAATGACAAATTGTAGGCTTATGCAGAACCAGCTGAAACTAGGAACATGTATACATGCAATTACCACTGAAGCCATTCATGTAAAAACAGCTTCCTTCCCAAAGGCTCAACATTTAATTTCACATTAGTTGTCATCCATGCCAAGGTTAAAGATGTCATTCTCCATGGATTCCAGTGTCTTTACTGAGGAAGATATCAGGCTCAAATGAGACACAAAACTGCCTGTTAATGGAATTAGAATTATTCAGGATGGGTACTTTTCTCTTAATATACATACAATTTATATTGATTTTATGTCCTTTCTCTTCAAGAAATCATTTCATTTATTAAACATATTTTCCTTACTATCTAGTTGTTGTTAGACCTAAGTCATTGGATGCAATTATTGAGAAATCATGAAATTTGGGAGGTGAATTTTTCCTCTGTTCTCATGTTGTCTGTGTTAGTAGATGGTGGATTTCCATGCATTGGAATGGATTTCTGTTCCATAGTGTCTCGTGGGTACTTGTAGTGTGCAAGTTTCTCTTTGGGATGTTTCCTGGACAGGGTTTATACATGAGGATCACATCTGAAAAATTAGCATGTTTAACATGTTACTTTCACTCACAAGTATCTCTGTAAGGGGAGAGTATCACAGAGCCGCCATCACCCTGCCAGGGTAGTTTCCTGCTCAGAAGGTGTAAGCCACCTGGAAAAAAGAAAGTCTCAAATAATTAGTAAAGAAATAAGAGACAGAGACAGAAAATAAGTTTGAAAAGGAAAGTAGAGCTCCTGAAAGGTTCCCGAATCCCAGAAGAAGCTGGAACTGAACAACTAGAAAAAAGATCAAGTTGTTTCATTAAGGGAGAGTAGATCAAAGGCAGAGATAAGTTTTTAGCAGGAGGAATACTGCTTTTTGGTGTGTTAGTGTTCTTGCAGCAATGAAGTTGATTTGGAATCTTGACAGGCCACACCCAACTCTGAAAGGCTGTGTAGCTGTGTGGCTCCAGCTGGTCCACCCATCTCCAGTGCAATGCTGAACCTGACACAGCTTTGTAAGAAGTCAGTGGCTTCTAAGTCAATTTGCTTCACACCAAGTTCACATTGGCTCCTGTCAGGAGAGAATAAACTCCAATAATGGTCATAGCATAAACCAAAATATGTATCCACTTTACATAAAATATATCTTTTAAATGATTTCTATAGCAGCACAAAATGAAAAGATAGAGTAGAAAATAACAAGTTTTACCTGCAAAACAATTATGTCCTGGTTATAATATAATTATTGGAACATATTTCAAAAAAAGTAATTAGAGTGAAAGTGGTGAGAGTAAACAGAGTCAGAATAGGAGAAGAGG
Organism: Urocitellus parryii; assembly: GCF_045843805.1. Lineage (NCBI taxonomy): Eukaryota > Metazoa > Chordata > Mammalia > Rodentia > Sciuridae > Urocitellus > Urocitellus parryii. The sequence goes on along the minus strand of NC_135531.1, from coordinate 170,016,674 downwards.
AAAATGCAAAAAAAATGAGAAATAAAAAGATTTAAAATGAGAATAAAAATTGTCTCTGGGTAACAACAAAAAATGAATGAATGGAATATAACTCTCATAAATAAATAGAGAAAAATGAAATAATGTAGAACACCCATACAAATATCAGACAAATATATCATGAATAATAACAGCAAAAGCTTGAGATTCCCTAATGTTAACAGAGTAGAAAAGAAGATATTTCTGTCCAGGATTTCTAATTTTACTCACACATAACTTTGGGGGTTTCTGGGAATCAAATATTATTCAACACTTTATTTGTTCTAGCTCCAAAAGGCCTAACCTGTTATTTGCATGAGTAAGCTGAGCTTCTCTGCTCCTTTGTCTCCCACCACATACAGAGAATGCTGAGGGAACTTAGCAATTTCAAGGAGAATCTCACCATCATTACTTGTTAATCTACTCAGACATGTGGGTCTATCTAATGTGGAAACTTCCTGACACACACTCTGGTTCATGGAGCCTGGGGACCAGTATGTAGTGCAGACCACCTGATGGACTCCTGTAGTCAGTGGTCTAGACGTGGGCAAGATTTCATGTCTCTGAGTGGTTTCCTGGCAACTTATTGGAGCATGGCAGTCATAGTCTGCTTGCAGAATCTTTTGGGAACTGAAGGAAAATACCATTGCACCTGACAATGACCCAGCACTGCTGGATTCTTGTGTCACTTGAATTTTCAAAAAGCAGTCTCCTTCACTATCATTATTCTAAACCACCTATTTAAAGAGGCAGTACTCTATGGAACTCTACTCAACTAACTGTCCAACAGACACAACAGATGTATTCCTGATGAGAATTTTCAGCCCATTCCTAACTATCACTATCCTGAGAACATATGAAGAGGGTGAATTTCCACCATTCTGTGTGGAGAGTTGGCTATGCATCTGGGAAGTTCAAGCATGCAGTGGTTTCAGATCATGCCCACAGAGTTACTACAATGGAACACTTCTCAAAGGTGTCTGTCCTCAGGATTTTATTGTAATTCCCTGGATGGTGTCTACAAGTATCAGTGTGGTGATAATGTGGACAAGAACTTGAAGTGCCTCTCAACTGAGTGGCTTGACCCTACATGATGTGTAGGCACATGTGTGTTATTTTACAGGGGAGCAATTTTTTACTAGACATAACCTTGGCACTTGCTGTCACAGAACATCAAACAACATGTTTCAATGAAAGTGCCAGGAACTTTTAATCTTTAGGCAGACCACAGAACCAAAATGTAGCTGCCCAGAGGTATCAATAGATCTATATCTCAGTTTAATTTTTATACTACACTGATACACCTTGTGAGTGCCTCCATTAACCAGTGTCCATGACAGAGGTCCACCTTATAAAAGTTAAAATAGAAAGGAAATTTTTTTTCTGAAATCTGGGGAGAAAGTATGGATAATGTACATAGGATGAAGAGGCTCTTGCACTTGCAATCCCATTCTGCCTAGAAGATTTGGCAATATTTCAAATACTGGTTGATACACCTAAAAAATTCAACTCCCTCCTTTGCTGAGAATGTTGTATTTGAACTGAGAGGAATATATATTAGTTTTCTATTTTTACTATAATATTTTCCTTTATATACTTAAGGAGATCTTGCTGTTGCACCTTTTGCACATTAGAATATTTTAGGGCACTGAATTCGTATAAAGGATGGTATTGATTTTGACATAGTGGGGTACAATGAATAAGTATATTGCTAAGAATCAGTGCCAAGTGTCTTTTTGTGTTTTTTAATACATTTTACTGTTGATGGGTATCAGATTTAGTTCTATAACTTTATAATTGTGACTAAAACAGCAGTGCTAAAACAGCAACATTCATAAATCACATGTGCATGCTGGTTTTGGTACACTGGGGTTCTGATTGAGGAGTGGAAAAGTTGGGTCATATGGAAGTCATATTCCTAGAATCCTGAGGAATCTCCATAATGCTTTCCAGTGTGGAAGTCTTAATTTTCAGTCTGACAGTGTAGGATTGGACTTTCCTGCCACATCCTGCACTGCACATATTTTTTGACTACTTGATAAATGTCATTCTGACTGGGAACATCTGAAATATCAATTCATATGTGAATGGTATTTCTTTGAATGCTAGTGACGTTAACCAAATGTGGTATATCTATGGGCAATTTGTAATTCCTGATTTGAGAACTACCTATTTCTTGCTTTTTGCCATTGCCTAATTGGGTTGGCGAGATTTCCCTCAGCCTCCAGAGGGGAAATTCATTGCTTGCACATCACTAGTTTTCCCTGGCAATGTTGCCATCTATTTCTTCTATGAATGCACATCTTGTTTTAAAAGCCATGATTTCTGTGTTTCATCTGATCACTGATTCCTGTTGAGGGTCCCCAGTATGTCCACACAGGCTGTCTTATTCATTATGCAGATCCATCAGTTTTTCTGGCTCCAAACTGTGAAAGTAGTCAGTCAAGAAACAGCATGATGCTGTGCTAATGTCTTACTTTTTTGAAATTCCTTTTAGTTCTTTCTTCAATGAAAAGTGTTGCATACTCTAACCAAATTGAGTGTGCTTGTTTGTTCACATTAAATATAGACTATACTTTGTATACAACCAGAGATATGAAAAATTGTGCTCTTTGTGTGTAATATAAATTATAATCATTCTGATGTCATATATAACAAATTAAAATATAAAATATAGACACATTCTCTTACTGACACTCTCTTTTTTAATGAAATTTTGACTATGTAAATATTTTGCTCAATGAGGTGAATATTTGGAAGTCTCTGGAGACTCAAATGAAACAAGTTCAAGAGTATTTTCTTCCTACTGGAGGTGATCCATTGGACAGTCTATTCTCAGAACAAGTATCATATAAATCAATGAAACAATTGGCCCTTAATTGATAGAAATATTGAATCTGTATAACATGAAATCTAATTTACAAAAGCATTTAAAATAAATTTTCTACTCTGTTTTTAGATTTGAGTGAGAATGCAAAGCTTACTAATTAAGCACTGATGTTAGTTGTTTTGGATATATGCATATCAGTGAATTTGGTGTAAGAGAATATATTTCCTCTTTCATTCTTCCTGATGTTCCCCATGAGTAGCCAGATGAAGAGAGGAGCTTAGCTTCATCAGGACAGCATGTGAAATCATGTCTCAGATGGAAATATCATTGCAGAAATTGTAATGGTCTAATATGAAATTGTAATGTCTCCCTAACTATAAATATAATGATGGACAGAGAGGGATGCAGGAAGCTATATGAAACTTATTATTGTCATTATTTTTACCAGAGTGATTCTGAGAAACATCGAGAGGTGGGTGCTGCTTGTGTATCCAGTAAATTTGAACCAAGCACAAAGGCAATAAATGAACATGGACAAGGTAAGAACCACATAGAATATAAAATAGATTGGAAAGAGCAAAGCCAAAATATATTAGCGCTGGTATGTAGTACTTGTTCAAGGAATGTGCCCATTAAATAACTAGCAGGGGTAAACAAAGATAAGAAGTGGCATACTTTATTAGGTTTAGCCACAGATTGGATTGGATGTATTGCTAAAGGAACTGCATTGTAAGTTGCATTTGACACATGCTTCTGTCACAGGTAAATCTGAAATAAGGCAAAGGATAGAAGAAGGGGAAGTGAAGGCTGAGAAAGGCGGTGAATATACATAGTCAAAAAAAAAAATAGAAAAGAATCAGTGATAGTCAGGAGAGGGTGGAAAATTCCAAAAGAAAGAAAAATGCAGAATGGAAGCATGGAAAATCAAAACAGGTAAGTCTTATTGTACAACTTATCTAGAAAGCATATAGTGAAACATTAGAAAGGAAAGCAAACTATTCACACATGATATATATATATATATATCAATGTGTCAGGAGGATTTGCCACAACATTGGATGTTGATGCTTGCACCCATGTTTCAAAATATTTCTGTAAATTCATGAGGAAAATATATTAAAAAGAGTTTATATCATATATGTCTCTAAAATTATGTGTCCCACATTGGAGTCATTACAGTGGTTAGTTGGAATATGAGGCTGATTTTCTCTCCCTCCTAAATTTAAGAAGAGCTTAAAGGGGCAGGGCTAGAACTGAGAAGCCTGAGAGAATGAAGATATGGTTTTTGCTTGAACCCAGGCGATCAGTGCCAATCTTTGACACAGGAGAAACTCATTGACAAGAGAAAGTCAACTCTACTATGACACCATGTTTATGGACTAATTCCAAGAACTTGTGTTTTGTTTTATGCTATACTTTTGTTTGTTCCCTTCACCACTGATGTGGTCAGTTTATAGCATGAAAGCATGCAATGTATGATTATATGTAATTTATTTTACTCCTTTCCTGTAAAATAAATCCATTATTGCTGGAGAACCTTCTTTCCAGAAATTTTGACTAAAAGTTGTAAATCAAAAATATACTTCCACATACCAAAGTAGCACTTGCTCATATTTTTATGACATGGTTTGTTTGTTTATGTTATTCTCAGTGGGCACTAATGAGATCCTTTTGCATGCTAAGCATTTGATCTCCCAGTGATCCTTTCCCACAGACCTCTCTGTTTCTCTGGTGTGTTTTGTGTATCCAAGCTTCAGAAAACTGCCCATCTTCTTCTTAAAGAATTTTCCTCAACATAGAAAGATAGTGCTATGAAGAAACTACATGATAAAGGAAAGCAACATTCACAGTAGCTGCACTTACTACACACGTTATTTGAATCCTTGAGTTATAGTCAGGAGCAGAATCACACATTCCTGTGGCCCAGCTTCTTTCTTTGTTTCTGTAATTAGTCTTCATTCTACACAGTTCACTGAATTTGTTCTATCCTCTGTATTTCCAGAAACATTCCCTCCATTTACGCTTGCATCAACTTCCAGTGCACGGTGGCCTATTCATTATGTATCTCCATTTGTGCACAGGTTTTTCATGTTAACCTGCTAGAGCACTGAGGATGGTCCTGTTATTTATGTATATACTGCACATATGACTATCAGCCCTCTTTAGATCATGGATGTCCAAGCACCTTAACTTTCCTAGGAATCTTTCATAATACAAATTTTTCCTCACTGTGTATTTTGATCCCCCTCTCTGATTGCAATGTCCTCTGATTCTTCTCTTACAAATCACTATATCTCCATAAAACATGTTCTATTTATTCATTCATTCATTCATTCATTCATTCATTCATGTTCCCTTTTAAACCCTATTTCTCTATGTACAGCATTTCATGCTCAGCATTTCTAGCCTCTGGCACATAACCTCTCTTTTGAAGTCTCCATTATTTCTGTCTCTAGAAAATAAATCATCCCTGGCACCTGTTTTCTTCTCAAGATCTTACCACAAACTCAATTGTGGGTGGAATAAACAAAGCTGTTGATTACAATGTGATGCAAAAGTGGCCTCTTTAAGTCCAGGAACTGATTGAGTAGACAGAAAAAGGAATAATTTATAAGTCACATGCTTATTACCTAGTTTGGAAGCTATAAAATGTATGAGGTAGCCCCAGTGAAAGAAAAAACAGTATATGTCATGAATATCAGGCATATTTATGGAAATTTCTCAAGACAACATGATGGAATAATACATGGAAAGTAAATAAGAATGGAAATAATCAAATCTCCAGCTCTAGAGGTTTCTTAGTTAAAGCTTAGTGGGAGGCAATATTAGAGAGAAACCAAAGAATTACCTAGGTAATTTTGGATAAAACAATGAGAATACTGGGATAATGCAGTTCATCTCTTTTCAGTGTATCAACCTCAAATTAAACTTCTCTTCTCCACTCCTACCAGCTTCCATGATGTATGTGGCATCCATTTGAGTCATTCATATGAGAATTTTAGCATTCCTGAAACATTGTTTGTTTTCAAGACAGCTATTTACTTAATTATTATTATTATCATTATTTTCACCATTTTTATTTTATTGATGATTTGGAATGAAACTTGAGCATGCCATTAATTCACTTTACTACTGAGCAAATTTCTCATTGTTAGATACCTAATTTTTTGATCAGCCAACCCCTTTTTAAAACAACTTGATAATCTGTCAAGATATACCACATCAGATTCATTTGTAACTCATAGTTTTCATGAACTTTATTCTTTGACTAACAGAACTGTTCATCTTAGTTATATTCCAATGACTAAAATACAAAGGTTTATTAATGTCTGATAATTCTGGCAGTTTTTAGATCTCTTTTATTGGATTGCCATATCTCAATTCTTTATGCCTTATCCTACATGTTTTCTTTGTGGGGCATGTATCTTTGTGCAAGAATGGAAAAAAAATGACATTGGTTAAATCAGAGGCTACAGAGGAAAAAAATCACTAGTGCTCCACATGGGTATGAAAAACAAGGACATGTGTATTAGCTGCTCTTCTAAAAGCATATGTCTGAGCTAATTAGTTCAAAAAACTGAGGAGAAATTAAGTAAACCTTCACCTAGAATCCCATCACAAATTTGGACTTACTAAATTGTAGGGCAAATGAAGAGAGGTTCTGTACTTGTAATTCTGATCAGTTTCGTGGAAGATATGTGTAGCTGTGTTTTTCCTTCAGCTTTCATGTTGAAATTTTCAGATCCTTCTATTTTCCTCTGAATACAGATCACTGTGCTCACCAGCATTCTGTATCTTTTCATTGGTACATATACCCTTTGATTATGTATTTATGGTCATGGCAAATATGACCTCAAAATTGAAACATTAATTGCAAGTTTTACCAAAGCTATATTCCCAATTTTGATTTAGCATATTTTAGACATGTGGCTGTATTCAAAAAAAGTCCCAAACAAGCAGACACACCAAAGTTAAAATCATGTTTATGATACATAACCATTGGGACTCGGGTTCATATTCATTGTGTAAGATTATGAGGGTAGTTCTCTTTATATTCAGGGTTTTTTTGAGAATATATTTTCTTTCCTTTTCAGTATCTCAGAACACACATGCTTCTGGCAAGGTAATTGATCTTCTATTATTATTTCATTGTATTAACTGGGTACTGGATTAAATACACACTATTTATATGATGTCTTTGTCTCTAAGCACATGAAGCCTGCCATCATAATCAAAGATTCTCTTCTATATAAGTCAAAACAGAAGCAAGAAAGAAGGACACGCAAATCAGGTAAATTTTGCAGTACAATTTTTCTGTAAAGTTACCTGGAAACCATTGGAAATGCTGGCAATTTCCCTGTTCCTATTTTTTTCTGAAATTTAATGAGAGGATTTATCCTCAAAAATATCAATCTCAATATTGGTATTCAAGTTTTCTTAAATGATATATTCCTGCATATGAAAAAGATTTTTAAAATTTGAACTGTTTCTCAGATTTTACTATGTCTCAAGTTCCTTAATGTAATCCCTTCACCATTTATGGATTCTCAAAGGTAAATTATCAGAATGTAATATTTTTAAAATAATATAGTTTTAAAATTCTTATGGCAAAGATAGGCAGTGGGGCAAAACTATATTCCCATCTTCCTAAAAGATTGAGGCACAAATTTACTTGAGCCAGGAGGGTAGGGTTCAGTTTAGGAAATATAAGAGAGACATATCTTTAAATAATTTATTAGTTTATTTCCAGTACATGATCCAAACTATTGAGTAATTGCAATGAACATATGTTGTACTTTACAGTTTTGTTGTTGTTGTTGTTGTTTTGTTTTGTTTTGTTTTCCATGGAGGGAATAATTGAAACAAGGCCTTTTAATATGCTGAGGAGTTGCTCTACAATTGAGACTGGCTGCCAGCCTTCTCTTTAAAGTTGATGATCCTGTAAAATCTTTTTATTTGAATAGTTCAGAGAAAATACACAAATTCTTTCACTTGAAATAGGAAGATGTTAATTTTTTAAAAAAATCACATGTAAAATTAAGCACCTGAACTCTTAAAGAGTTCAACTTAAAAGAGTTCAGGTGCTTAATTTTACATCTTCTTTGACACCTTCTGTTTTTGTTTTGGACAGAGTCTCATTTCACAGAGACTCAGAATTTTTCTTTTACTTCTTAAATTTAATAACACTTTATTCTTTACTGAGTTAGTGAAAATATTGTATCCCAAATGCTCAGAAACATTCCCTTAGTTCAGGCCTGTCTCATCTTTATTTTGCACTGATGCCTTCTAACTATTGTTCTCCATTCATTCGTATGCACCTCATCTTCACCTGCCCACATTCTGGGTGATCTACTTCCAATGCAAATATGACATGAATCATTCTTTAGAACAAGAATATCAAAACATTTTACATTTACATATAAATCTTTCATAATATGATTTTTGCCTAATTATCTTTATCTCTTTCCTCCCTCTACCCTTTCCTCTGGTATTACTCTTCATGGATCCCTACATATTTAGACAAATACAGATCCCATGTAATAGTCATCTTCCTCAGTTGCTACTGCTTATCAAGCTCTTATCCTTTCCCTTAAGCTGGCTGATAATATCAGTTTTTATATCCCTGCTCAGGCATTATTGCTAGACATTATCTCTGATACCATTTATCTACATTAGCACTTACCAGAAACTCAAAAACAATTAATGAGTCAAATAAATAGACAATATTTTCACAGAGATGACTGGAAAGATTATCTCCACTTCACAAGCAAAAGGGACTGTCAACTAAATAAACAATTTACTGTTTAAGTTAAAAGGATATAGTGGAAAAAATGATAAAGTACTAATGTTGGCTTGAGTAAAGAAACAATTTTATTGCGATAACTAGAGTCCAAATCAACTATAAGTGCATGAAGCACACTGCGTCTTTAGAGTAGCAAATAATATTGTCACAATTTCAGATAAAACATTTCAGATAAGGAACAGGGTGGTCACAGATAAAAGTGTAAAAATTATCACTCACTTTGGAAGCCATTAATGATGAACAGGAGTTGCATAAAATTTATTTTTATGAGGTAAAAAATAGTGAACAATGTGAATTTCTGATTTTTATCTATTTTAAAATTTTGTTTCTAAGAATTGGTTCATTTATACTGAGTAGGTGGATTTGTGGATGAATCTTTGAGATATTTATTTGCATTGAACCTGGTGACATTCACTTTCTCCACAAAGAAATATTTGTCAAGCAAAAGATTCTGTTTGGATAATCAGAAATACTTCCTAAAGAAGACAAGATTTATTGGGCACAGTGGAGCACATCCACTAGACTTTAAGCTAAACAACAAAAGAGGTTTTATCCCATAGAACATAGTACACACATGTTTTAGGTACTCTACATTTGTATAGTGTATGAATACTGCATGTGAAAATATACAGTCATTCACTTATGAAAATTACTCACATATTATTTCTATTTTGTTTTCTTCCTGATACAAATTCTGTTATCCAATTAAAACATTTGAATGCAGGTTCTTCACATCACATAATAAAACATAAAAAAAGTTACTGCTCACAGTGTTTACTAAAAAAAATTGCAAAACTGGAAAATGACCTTTATGAACTTGAAAAGAAATATACTGAAGAAAAAAGAGTAAAATCAGAGCTTAAAAAGGAAAATGTAGCATGGAAACAAGAACTTCAAATTTTGAGGTATGGTATGCTAGTTTCTTAGGTCCTTGTTAAGTTGCTGAAGTTGGCATTGATCTTCAGATACTCCTGCCCTAGTTACTGAGATTAAAGGCATGTACCACCACACCTGAATAGGAATCTATTTATATAACAAATAGAAATTTTGGTGGTTTTATATCTATATTTTTGCCTTTTGGAGTACAATCAATGTTTCAAGGAATGAAATTTAGAAAACCAGTTTTCTCTATTTGTTTAATTTACTCTGAATATATGTAGAATTATTTGATTAGAGGTACTTTTTAAAAAGGTATTTGATAGATTTCTAAATTCCTCTCAAGAAAGTTTATGTTACTTATAATTCTCCCAAAGATAATAAAATGGGCATTTTTCAATGTCCAGAAACATTTTAAAACATTTATAGTTTTTCTTCTGCTATATAGGATCAAACCCAGGTGTTAGTTCAACTAAGTAGATATGCTAGTACTGAGCTAGACCCTCAGCTACAGTTTTAATATTAACATTTATTTAAAAATGAAACGGAAAGTGATTACTGATTATTTTATTCAAATTAACTCTGGTTTATAAGTAAAATTTCTTCTTATTTCTTTGTCAAAAAGACCCATACTCTTAATTATTGGATTAAATATTAGATTCAGTCTTGTTCCAAAGGGGATTTTGACTTGTTTACAAAATACATAATGATTAACAAGGTAAGTGCTACCATAAGAGAAACATAAAAGGTAGAATAAAGTTATTTTTCTCAGGAAAAATCAGTTTTACGATAAATATATTTTACTGCAGATGTGCCTTTAAAAAGGAAGAGAATGCAAGAAATGATTCTCTGTTTCTTGAACCAAATAGGGACCAGTTAAATGAAATAACAAATGAAGATAATAAAGAAATTAAAAAGAAACCTGAAACATCTGTCAGAAAATTTGATACAGAATTAAATATTACAGCAGATGAATTTAATCAGGTAAATGAGCTTTCAGTTTATTTTAAGTTTTTTATTTTATTTCAACAAACTTATTTATACTATCCCTTTAACATACTATATCCAGCCATGTTTCACTTCATGAAGGGTATATTATCTGAAAAATATGCTGTTTGGAAATTGTATCAACATACAATCATCATAAGTGTGTACTTGCACAAACTTCAGACATCTACCACAATGCAGAATAAATAATCTTCCAGGATCTCCATTGTACATGCAGTGTATATTCTCACAAAGCATTGGTATGTGGAGTGTGACACTATTATTTTGGTTTAAAACAAAATTTTATCTCACCCTAAAATTAATTGATGACATTTGTTGCAAGATTAATTATTGCAAATCTTGGTATCTAGTAGATGCTCCATATTTGTTTCCTGAGTGAAAGAGTTGAGTTTAATCACTGACATGATTATCAATTTTACTGCAGATGTGCCTTAAAAAAAAGAGGGGCTTTGGCTATAACTCAGAGTCAGAGCGCTTGCCTATCATGTGTGAGGCACTGGGTTCAATCCTCAGCACCACACACACAAAAAAAAAAAAAAAAAAAAAAAACAGAAAAAACAAAGGCATTATTTCCATCTAAAACTACAAAAAAAATAAAGTTTTTTTTTTTAACAGAGGAGAATAGAAGAAATGATTCTCTGTTTTTTGAACAAAATAAGGACAAATTAAAAGAAAAACTAAATTAAGATAATAAAGAGATTTTTTAAATGTTAAGGTATAGAGTAAATAGATTTGAAACTAGTTAAATATTTTGTTTAAAAAATTTTTCACAATTGCATTTATACCTGTATTTAATAAATATCTTTACTCTTTGAGGATTTTTTTTCTGTCATTTATGCAGTTTAAATTTGAGTAATTCATGTGTGATAAAGATTTATGTGCTTTAATAATCTACTTCTTTTTAATGGTTATTTATTTTGAAGATACCACTGTTAATTAAGCTTTTAGACTTTCTACTCCCTACTGAGATAAGGACAAAACCTACTGAAAATCTCTAGGTCTCATCAGAACAAAATGACACCTATAGGTAACTTTCTTTAGAACAGTTTGCCCGAATTTACAAGATGGGATTCCAGCAAAACATCTTAGGAAACAAAAAGTGATAAATATGGCCAAAACTGAAATCAATTGTTTTTCTCTGTTGTTTTCAAGGGTGTGTGTGTGTGTGTGTGTGAATAGTAACTGTATCCATCATGAAAAACATAAATGTATAACCATAAGGTGCATATTTAGGGAGTGAGGGTGTGGGCATTTTTGTCCCACTGGATTAAGTAATGTTATTATGCAATTCCATTTGTCTGTAGCACTCCAGTGGTGGTTTTCACAGTGTCCTGTTTCAGAGAAAAAACTTTTAATATTTTTCACAGGATTTGATGACTTTTCTAGGATCTCAAAACCTCGATTCTAACAATAGATCTTCTGGTTTGGGGAAGTGATTTTTCTCCCTTGGTGTGTTAATGTGAAGATGTGCTTTTTACTATACCACTTTTAAGTAAGAAGGAAAAATGTGGCTAGCAGAGATCCTGGTTTTTGGATACCATTTCCTCACTTTTGACAAGAGAAATACTTTGCATCAAGTAATCTCCTATTTTATATAGAACACTTTGGTAAATAATGATATACCATGATATGTACACAGTGATAACTTACTGGTATAAGAATAAACTGTGTCAGTTTATTTTCTCTATTCACACTTACTATGTTTCAAACTTCACTAAGGAGAAATAAATAATACTGAGCAGCAACTTAATTTTTTTTTTTGCCATTAGTATCTTGCAATACAAGCCTTCTCTGATGTTTATACATTCACAGGACAGAATGGTGGATGGGCACTAGAAGCAGAGGTGGAAGGCTTGGATAAAATCTCACAACTTGGGGCTGGGGTTGTGGCTCAGAAATAGAGTGCTCACCTTGCACAGGTGAGGCCCTAGGTTCGCTCCTCAGCACCACATAAGTAAACAAATAGATAGATAAGGTATTAAAAAATATCACTACTTGCCTATATTGTTGGCCCCACCCTGCTTTCTAGAACTGTGTTTATTGATAAACATACATATTCTAAGTGCTGACCCTAGTTCTATCATTTATTAATGTGTGCAAATCTCATATCATAACTGGTATCCTGATCTTCCTTCCGAACAGGTTTCACAGTTGGAAATGACAACCAGTGACCTAGAAAATGAGATTGGTCAGAAAAGTGATAATCTCAGAGTAAGGACTTTGGTTTCAGAACAAGAAAAAAGACAAACATATGAAAATGAACAAAGGGAAATGAAACAACACATCAGAAAGCAGAAATCTATTAGAGAGAGGAGAATATGTAGACACCAAAGTGAAATTACACAGCTTCAACAGGAATTTCATGACATTAAAAACAAAGTTGAAAATCAAATCGATACATCCACTCATAACCAAAACCAATCTTATGACACTATAAGACGATTGCAAGCTGAGAATGAAAGATGCCGTCTCTTAATGGAAAGCAGAAATATGAGGTTAATCCATGAAAATAGTCTTTTACAAAAAGATAGCAGTATGAAAAGAGAAAGCAGAAAATGAAGTAAGTATCAAGCAAGTAAACTATTTGAATTGTCTTTGAAGGAGCACTCAAAGTGATATTTGTGTATGGCTAAATGTTGCATCTAGGTGAATGTAAAAATTCGAATATTATAAACACATTTTCTGTCTCAACACAGAAACATAACTGATTTCCAGCAAATACAACTTAGACCTCATTGAAGTGATAAGTCTTCCAATTTCCCTGATTTGATTGTTATACAGTGTGTGCCCATTTTGAAATAACACTCTACCTCATAAATGTGTACAGTTATAAGCCAATTAAACACAGAAGACTTAGAGTTACATAGAACTGATTTTAAAATTTAAGAAAGAAAAAATATTGAAAACCTTGGACCTAGTAGATGCTTCATTTTGAGTAAAGAATTGTAAAGTTTTACGAGGTTGAATTATAGATTTTTAGTAGCTATATATGCTGACATTCATAATATATTCTCAATAATGTTGAAACAATATTTATATTTGTTGCTGATAATTGAAACCCCAAAGCTTTGCACATGGTGATCACAGGATCTACCACTGGGATACACACCATCCCCATGTCTTCCTATTGCCATACTTTAATACCATGAGAAAATAAATGGAAATGCTTATACCTAATTGCAATTAACATTTCATTACAGATTTCCCAGCCAAACTGAAATGCAGATGCTGTATTTCATTATATATTTCTAGTTGGTAGATTTAATTGTATTCATGTCAAATTAATTTAAATAAAAAATAGCTGTCTAGATTTCATTTATCTTCATGACCTCTCAACTATTTAAAAGCATCTAATTCTCATGATCATAAATTAAGACAAATGTGATAAATTGCAGCAAAACCATAGTTGATTAAATCTGTAATTTATTGATTATGTCCACGATATCTTGATCAGACTATTCTTCAAAACTCAATTGCTATCATGAAAAGGATATAGACTCATCCAGTACAAAGATAGTTGTACTCATCTATGATTCATTAATTTGAAACTGAATCTCCATTTCTAGACTATGAGGATGGCAGGATTCAGGTACAGCAGGAAAAGTATGAGGACAAATGAGATTTTTTTTTAAAAAAAATGCATGTCATTTAGGAAAAGATTGAAATACTAAATAATTGGCTTGTGTAATCCTCAAAGAATCAAAACGAGCCTACAGAAGGGTAATATAATACTAACAGATTCCTGATGGAGAAACAGCAGTGCCAAATGGCATATTGTCCTCTGTAAAAAAGTTCTTTCCCAATGTACCCTTGGATTACATATAATTGGTTACCTCAAAAAAATTTTATACAAAGAGAAAATGTAGTGAATCCTACCAAAACTGTGTAGCTTCATGTCAAAGCATTGAGAAGTAACTGCTGAGATTAGTTACATTATATTTCTCTTTGGGGTTTCAGATTTGATTTCTGGTAATCTTGTTCTGTTTTGATGAAATACTGAGTTGTTAAGTTATGAATGTTAAGTAAAGGTCATGTTAACCTATATTAAAAAAATATCTTACATATTTTTTTTAAATCACTGGAGGTCTCATTTTCTTTTTTTTAACTCAAATTTATTTATTTTTTATTTATTTTTTATTGGTGGTTCAAAACATTACAAAGCTCATGACATATCATCTTTCATACATTTGACTCAAGTGGGTTATGAACTCCCATTTTTCAGTTTTTCTCCATACAAATTGCAGAATCCGGTTACCCATTCACATTTTTCCATAATGCCATATTAGTGACTGCAGTATTCTGCTACCTTTCCTGTCCCCTACTATCCCCCCTCCACTCCCCTCCCATCTTCCCTCTGTACCTCATCTGCTGTTGATCAATTCTCTCCCTTGGTTCCCCCCCTTTCCCCTCACAACCTCTTATATGTAATTTTGTGTAACATTGAGGGTCTCCTTCCATTTCCATACAATTTCCCTTCTCTCTCCCGTTCCCTCCCCCGACTCATCTCTGTTCAATGTTATTCTTTTCCTCATGCTCTTCCTCCCTGCTCTGTTCTTAGTTGCTCTCCTTATATCAAAAAAGTCATTTGGCATTTGTTTTTTTAAGGATTGGCTAGCTTCACTTAGCATAATCTGCTCTAATGCCATCCATTTCCCTGAAAATTCCATGATTTGTCATTTTTATTGCAAAGTAATACTCCATTGTGTATAAATGCCACATTTTTTTAATCCATTAATCTATTGAAGGGCATCTAGGTTGGTTCCACAGTCTAGCTATTGTGAATTGTGCTGCTATGATCATTGATGTGGCAGTATCCCTATAGTACACTCTTTTACAGCTGGGTCAAATGGTAGTTCCATTCCCAGCTTTCCCAGGAATCTCCATAATGCTTTCCAAATTGGCCGCACCAATTTGCAGTCCCACCAGCAATGTACAAGTGTACCCTTTTCCCCACATCCTCGCCAGCACTTATTGTTGTTTGACTTCATAATGGCTGCCAATTTTACTGGAGTGAGATGATATCTTAGGATGGTTTTGATTTGCATTTCTCTGACGGCTAGAGATGGTGAGCATTTTTTCATGTACTTGTTGATTGATTGTATGTCCTCCTCTGAGAAGTGTCTGTTCAGGTTCTTGGCCCATTTGTTGATTGGGTTATTTGTTATCTTATTGTTTAATTTTTTGAGTTCTTTGTATATTCTGGATATTAGAGTTCTATCTGAAGTGTGAGGGGTAAAAATTTGTTCCCAGGATGTAGGCTCCCTATTTACCTCTCTTATTGTTTCTCTTGCTGAGAAAAAAACATTTTAGTTTGAGTAAGTCCCAATTGTTTATTCTTGTTATTAACTCTTGGGCAATGGGTGTCCTATTAAGGAATTTGGAACCCGACCCCACAATATGTAGATTGGAGCCAAC
The DNA here is from genome assembly GCF_045843805.1 of Urocitellus parryii. NCBI lineage: Eukaryota > Metazoa > Chordata > Mammalia > Rodentia > Sciuridae > Urocitellus > Urocitellus parryii. Next base: position 170,000,724 of record NC_135531.1, on the reverse strand, counting down.
TTTTTCTTCTATCAGGCGCAGAGTCTCTGATTTTATATCAAGCTCTTTGATCCATTTTGAGTTAAATTTTGTGCATGGCGAGAGAAAGGGAGGGGTTCAGCTTCATTTTGTTGCATATGGATTTCCAGTTTTCCCAGCACCATTTGTTGAAGATGCTATCCTTCCTCCATTGCATGCTTTTAGCCCCATTATCAATTATAAGAAAGTTGTAATTTTGTGGATTGGTCTCTGTGTCCTCTATTTTGTACGACTGGTCCACCTGCTGTTTTGGTACCAGTACCATGCTGTTTTGTTACTGTTGCTCTGTAGTACAGAGGAATGAATTTCCCTCTTAAAACTTCTTTCATTGTGTCCCATAGATTCCAATATGTTGTGTCTGTGTTTTCATTTATCTCTAAGAATTTTTTGATTTCCTCCTTTATGTCTTCTGTAACCCATTGATTATTCAGTAACATATTGTGCATTTTCCAGGTGATGTAGGATTTTTCCTTCCTTCTTTTATCATTGATTTCCAGTTTCATTCCATTATGATCAGATAAAATGCATGGTATTATCTCCACCCCTTTATATTTACTGAGGATTGCCCTATGGCATAATATATGGTCTATTTTTGAGAAGGATCCATGTGCTGCTGAGAAAAAAATGTATATCCAGTTGATGATGGTTGATATATTCTATATATGTCAGTTAAGTCTAGGTTATTGAGTGTGAAATTGATTTCTATACTTTCTTTAACTTTTGTTTGGAGGATCTGTCCAATGGTGAGAGAGGTGTGTTGAAGTCACCCATAATTATTGTGTTGTGTCTATTTGATTCTTGAACTTGAGGAGAATTCGTTTTATGAACATTGCAGCACCATTATTTGGTGCATAAATATTGATAATTGTTATGTCTTGTTGGTGAATGCTTCCTTTTAACAGTATATAATGTCCTTCCTTATCCCTTTTGATTAACTTAGTCTTGAAGTCAATTTTATTCGATATGAGGATGGCCACCCCTGCTTGCTTACGAGGACCATTTCCCAACCTTTCATCTTCAGCCTGTGTATGTCTTTTCCAATCAGATGTGTCTTCTGGAGGCAGCATATTGTTGGATTTGTTTTTTTAATCCATGATACCAGCCTATGTCACTTTATTGGAGAGTTTAAACCATTAACATTTAGAGTTACTATTGATATATGGTTTGTACTTCCAGCCATGTTTGATTATTTATCTTTTTTTAATTTAGTTTGTTTCTCCATGATTAGCTTTCCCCCCACCCTCTGACTTTACTGAGGCACTTCCCACTGATGGTTTTGGTTATTGTTTTTCATTTCTTCCTCGTGTAGTGTTTTGCTCAAGATGCTTTGCAATGCTGGTTTTCTGGCTGCAAATTCTTTTAACTTTTGCTTATCATGAAAGATTTTTATTTTGTTGTCGTACCTGAAGCTTAATTTTGCTGGATACAGAATTCTTGGTTGGCATCCATTGTCTTTCAGTGTTTGAAATACATTGTTCCAGGATCTTCTCGCTTTCAGAGTCTGTGATGAGAAATCCTTTGTTAACCTTATTGGTTTACCCCTGAATGTAATCTGAATCCTTTCTCTTGTAGCTTTTAATATTTTCTCTTTGTTCTGTATATTGGATATCTTCATAACAATGTGTCTTGGCATTGGTCTACTGTGATTTTGTATGCTTGGTGTCCAGTATGCATCTACAATTTGTATATCTGTTTCCTTTTTTATTTCTGGAAAGTTTTCTATAATTATTTCATTCAGCAGGTTGCTCATTCCCTTGATTCGGACCTCTATACCTTCCTCTATCCCGATGACTCTTAAGTTTGCTTTTTTTTATGTTATCCCATATCTCTTGGATGTTTTTCTCATGATTTTTTTACCAGCCTTTCTGAATTGGCTAGAATCTTTTCAAGATGATATATTTTGTCTTCATTATCTGATGTTCTGGCTTCTACTTGCTCCACTCTGTTAGTGATACTCTCAATTGAGTTTTTAATTTAGTTTATCGTTTCCTTCATTTCTAGAATTATTGTTTGATTCTTTTATAATCTCTATCTCCTGATAAAGATGCTTAATTTCTTCTTTTATCTGTTTATGTAATTCATATTCAATGTGTTCTTTCGCTGTTTGAATTTGCTGTCTCATATCCTCTTTAAGGTTCCATTCCATCTGTCTAAGGTATTCCTTGAGTTCTTTATTTGACCATTTTTTCTGATGTCTCTAGGTCCTCCTCAATATTTAGGCTGTCCTGCATTGTTTGTACTCCTTTTCTTCCTTGCTTTTTCATGCTGCTCATGTTACTTCTTGTTCTGTTTGACTGCTGAGTTACTGTTTACTCCTATAAATTTATTTGATGCTTGGGAGGAAAGGTATTAGAAGGGAAGGGAAGAAGTCACTAAAGAGAATGAGAGTAAGCAGGTAGAATTCAAGGAATAGGGAATAAGAAAATTGAAAAGAAATGAAAAGACAAAAGAAAAAAATAGAAAATAAAGAAAGAAAAAAATTTTAAAAAATAATAAAAAAATTAAAATTAAAATTAAAAAAATAATAAAAAAATATTTTTAAAAAATTTAAAAAACAACCAAAAAAATTAAAATGAAAAAAAAATTTAAAAAAATTAAAAAAATTAATAAATGCAGTCTTAGAATTTGACTAACTTCTCTTCCAGTAGGTGGAGCTGTGCCCACTGGGCCAAGCTTCTCCTCTCAATAAGCAGAAACCAATCACTGTACAGCAGCTACTCCTCCCAGACTGGGCGGGTCTCTAATCCTGAGTGCCTAGGGCCTTCTCTTGTGTCTAGTCACTTCCCCACTTTTCCTCAAGACAGGCCCTGCTCACCGGTGATGCTCAACACAATACTGGCTACACGCCAGGTCTGCTGCTCCCAGGAGCCCTATTTTCATGAATGATTGGGCACACTCTCCCTGTTTGCCATTCCCTCAGACCCTAAGTTTGTAGAGCTTGGAGCTTAGAACCTTCAGTGAAGTTTGCTTGCCCTCTGGTAGCCACGGCCATGGTAGCTGGTGCAAGAGACCTCAGATTTCAGCACTGGTGGGAGCGGTAGCTGGGAGTTCCCTGCTGCGGGTCCTATGCCACTCCTGATTCCCTTGGTCTGGCTATCGAGCTCACGGGAGAGCTGGGAGGGGCCCTTAAGGTTTCCCCGCTGTGTGGAGAGGGAAGGCTAGGGGATTACACACCTGTCACCACTGGTTTCAATGAAGTTATCTCCTCCGCCGCATTCTGGTGACGTCAGTTCTCTGCCATGGTGGTCTCCCATGCAAATGGCAACAGTTCGTTCCCTTTGCCCGTGACCAATGCAACAGATGGGTCCTGACTGTCTCTCCCAAGCCCCGTTTCAATCCTGTGGCTACTGCCTATGAAAGCTCCATTGGCATTAACCTCTGTAGGATCAGAAGGGCCGACCAGTTGTTCTAGCACGATCGTTTAGTGCTGAGTCACAGCAGTTTGTCTGTGAGAAGCAGGCGAACGGGAGCTTGAATTAAGCTGATCCGGGCTCTGTGTGTGTTCTGAGAGGCCCAGACTGTTCGCCCCAGATCCACATCAGCTCAGCATTGCCTAGTGATCCTGAGCAAACAGCATTTAGACAGTTTACGACTTCCTATGCCCGTGGAGCTGAAGAGGTCAGAGACTTGATCTCTCCGCACCCGCCACCATGTTGGATCCACTAGACAGTTACTTCTTAACTGTATTCTTAACTGTATTTAACTGAACTTATAATTTGAACTTTCCTTAAATTAATTTTCAAAATAAATATCACTGTCCATAATTGAAAAGAAATATTGAAGTGATTGACATCGCTTCTGTGTGATTTTAGTTTGTCTGTGCTTTTAACACTTTTGTTTATCCAGCACCACCCCCAAGGTTTCCACTCAATCAAAAGTGCATGATTGAATCAAAGTGATAGAGTGCCAGGGATCCCAGCAGCCTGCAGCAGGGCCCGGAGATCCAGGCCAACTGATTCGCGTGGCCTGCCCTGCGGCTACAGAAGGCGTGGCGCCTCAGTGAAGCCATTAATTGGCAAGCAGGGAGGTTAGGGAAGGCCTGCTCGCTACGGCTTTAAAGACTTGACCCTCCTGGACAAGTGCCTGAGACCAAGGCCACTAAGCACAGTTCTCCTGCCCCAGAACTGGGAGCCTGACAGTGGGAGCACATTTCCCATGTGGAGGACGGCCTCGGGGCCACAGTGAGTTGAGAGGCAGAGGGGAGGGTGGGACTTGGAGCTGGGCTCAGCTCTACATGGGAAGTTCCCATGGACCCTTCTGGGCACTGGAAGCATTTCCAGGAAGCTCAGGCTCCACAGGAGCAACCGTGGCCATCCAGTCCTCCGCCCTCACTTCTCTCCTCCATCCTATCTGTCCCTCACCTGCTCTTCCTGCCCAGAGTGGGAGTTTACTTTAACGTTCTATATGAACAGTAGAGAGGTGTCTGTACCTGGCCCTACCCCAGCTCTGTGGGCGCAGCAGAACCCCGGGGACGCAGGGCTGTTCCGTGCCCTGGTTCTGTAGAGCTGGATGGGACAGCTGCACGTTTGCCCAATCGCGTGGAGCTTCTCTGGACCCATGAGTGTCTTGGCACAGAGGGGCACAGCCTTGCTGCTGTGCCGTGTCCTCTGTGAAGCAGAGCCCACAGAGGCTTCAGCAGGCTTTCCAGCGCTCACTTCCTATGTGGCCTTGAGGAGTGTGGTTCAAGCAATCAAAGTGAGCTCCATGGTGGAGACTGGCCCTCCAGGGTGGAGCCCTCCAGGTTGGAGATTTGCCATCAAAGCCGAATGTGGTGTGGGAAGACTCCAGAGGCTTTGCTGCTCGCTCTGGACCCTGGAAGCACAGGGAGGTGACATGAGGGAAGCTGGCTGGCTGGGAACCTGCCCTCAGAGCTGCTCCAAGCTTGGCACTCGCCAGAGGAGAGAGGAGAGTGTGGGGTTGAGCTGCAACCTGAGTCAGGCTCCCCACTGCTGCCCGCGCTGGGGCCAGTGCTGCCTTCCCACAGCAAGCACACTGGAGTGTGCAAGGTAGCCAGAGGTTTCCTTTGCGGATGGGTCTTTCAACTTTTAAGTTGGAGGAGAAATGCATTCTTGGAGAATTTAAGTAAACAATGTCACTCCTATTAAAACTGAAAGGACTTGTTTCTCTTGATATGAAGACTCTGAAAACCTAGGCTGATTTTCAGAGCACACCTTCTGGAAAGCAGTGTGGAAAAGTGTGTGCATGTGTACCTGTGTGCACCTGTTTGCATGCTTGTGTGTGCACATGTGTGCATGTTTGTGTGCATGTGTGTATGTGTGTGTGCATATGTGCATGTGCTTCTGTGCACACTTGTGTGTACACATGTGTGCTTATGTACATGTGTGTGCTTGTGTGTCCACAGGTGTGCATGCATTTGTGTTTGTGTGTGCTTGTGTGTGTGCATGTGTATATGTGTGTGCACAGGTGTGCATGCATGCGTGTTGTGCACTGTGCCTGTATGGGTGTTCGGGTGTGGGGTAGTATTGTCTGTAGTTATGGGTGTCTTGGTTGCTGTTTCAACACAGCTTCTCACCTTCTAGCCTCTTAAAAGCACCTCATATGAGCCAGGTGCCTGTCATCCCAGCTGCTCTGGAGGCTAAGGCAGGAGGATGGCAAGTCTGAGTTCAGCCTGGTAACTTAGCAAGACCCTGGCTCAGTGATAGAGCACCCTGGGCTCAATCCCTGGTTCCACACCAATCAAATAAGAGCCCCATCACATTTCACTTTACTTTCTCATTCTTTGATTTACATTATGCTTATCTGTTTCTCACTAAAAATAAAATAAATTTGATGGCCTATTTTACCAATTGCTCTTTCCTCCACCACCTATTTAGTTTTCTCCTATTGATTCATTATCCTTGAAAACAAATGTAACCAAGAGCACTTGAACAGAGGACCTGGGGCTGAGGATGTAGCTTGCGAAGCCCTGGGTGTGATCCCAGCACCAGAACTAGAACACAAGAGAGAAAGCCATCTTGTAGCATCCTGCTGGAAGCCCAGGTACGTCCAAGGGAGCGAGAGAAAGCCCCACACTGTTGAGTGCTTTGTGGCTCATTTTTTATGTGCACGTTTTTAATATCAAAGTATGACTATTCCTCACCAACACCTTAATTTGTTAAAAAAAAAACAACTTCAAAGCATTTTTTTTTGCATAGAGGAAATAGAATTATTAACTTTTTTGGTTTTTTAAATGTTACTATTCCAAATAACATCCTAATATTACACTACAGAACTTCTCATTTAAAATGTTCATTTTGTCTTATTGTGAAAGCAGGAGTTTGATTCTTGGCTGCTCAGATTGCACCACTTGTCTAAGGTGAGGAGTGACCACACTGGCACTGGCAGGTGCAGAAGCCAGATAAAGAACAGAGAAGAGGGACGCATGCCTGTAATCCCAGAGGCTCAGGAGGCTGAGGCAGGAGGATCACGAGTTCAAAGCCAGCCTCAGGAAAAGAGAGGCATTAAGCAACTCGGTGAGACCCTGTCTCTAAATAAAATACAAAATAAGGATGTGGGTGTGGCTCAGTGGTGGAGTGTCCCTGAGTTCAAGTCCTGGTTACCCACACCCTCCCCCTGCAAAAAAAAAAAAAAAAAAGAAAAGAAAGAAAAGAAAAAAGAAAAAAGAACAGGTGAGACTTGGAGCTATCTCTCCAGGTGGAGAGGAAGAACAGAGGCTAGGGACTGAGGAGCCTCCCGGGTCAGCGTCCTCCTTGGAGAGTGCCCCGCCATCCTGGAGAACTCAGAGAGCACGTCCCTCAGCTCAGCTGGACAGCCTTACCAACACAGACCAGGCCAACCAGGACAGCAGTTAGGAACCCCGTTCTGAACAGCGGCACGGCTGAAGCTGTCTATCTGGGTTGAACAGCAGTGATGGGGACAGGCACCTGTCAGAAGGCCCAGGAGCAGGACAAGGCTGGGGAAGCCTTGGTGGGAGCAATCCAAACCAGGAGCCTGGAGGCCAAATCCACTTCTCTGGCGCCAGGGTGCATGGGAGCAGCCTCTGACATTAAGAAAATGTGTCCCTGAGGCAATGCTAAAGCAGAATCCAGGGCTCTGGGCTAAGGATGATGGAGGGGCAAGAAGAGGTACAAGCCTCCCTAGCCTGGATGTGTGAGTGGCCTCTAGTAGAGGCCCCTGGTCCTGGTAGCAGCATGCCTTCTGCTCTACTGGGTGCAGAGAACATGTCTAACATGTGCTGGTCCTGGTGCTAATCACATCAGGCCTAGAATGTTATGACCGTCACCTGGCTTAGTCTTAGGAGTTGCTATTGTCATGAAAAATGTCACTGTGTTTTTGAAAACCAATTTTTTTTTAAAATAATTTGTATGGTTTTCTAATTTTTTTTAACTATGCTAATATCCACATTAAAGAAGCAAAATAGACACTAAAATAGCACTTTCACCAAAGAATTACACTATTTAACGAAAGTATGGGGGGAGGAATCAAGGTCCTTCAAAATAAAAGAGAAGCTAATAATAAATGTAAGATCACTTTACAGCAAGGAAGATTTCACATTTTAACTTACTTTTTTAAAATTTCTAGTGCATTGCAGTTTTGCATGACATTGGAGTTCATTTTGACATATTCATAAATACACATGACACAGTTTTCTGTATTTCAGTCCCAGTACTAGCCCCTTCCCTCTCCTCCACCCTAACCCCATCCCTCCACTATCTACAGGTCTTTCTTCTATTTATTTATTTAAATTAGTGCATCATAGTTATGTACAAGATGGGAATGCATGTGATATGCTTGTACATGTGCAGGCAGAATCTGGTCGGCGTTACTCCCTGGTTCCTGGTTTTGTTTCCTTAGCTCAGGGGTTGTGTTGAGGAAGCTGGTGCTGTGCCAAGGTGTTGGAGCGTTGGGTCTTGGTTTGTCTCTAGCAGCTTCTCTTTGAGTTGATTTTCATGCAGGGTGAGAGGCAGGGATCGAGTTTCATTCTTGCTCATGTGGGTATCCAGTTTTCCCAGCCCTGCTGTCCTTTCTCCACATTATGCTTTGGGGACCTTTGGTGAGTGTCATGTGGTGGTATCTATGTGGGTTTGTCCCTGGGCCTTCTGTTCTATACCATTGGTCTTCCTGTCTGTTTGGATGCCAATCCCCACATTTTATTTTCAATTTCATTAATTTGGGCTGTGATGAAATTTTCCTGTCTTCTGCATGTTTGGAACTAGTTTGTTCCTGCTTTTCTGGGCCTTGATGTGCAGCTTTAGGTTGCTTACTTGGGATCTTGCTGTTTTTAACATAGGCACTTGACGCTGTAAACTTTCCTCTAAGAACCACCCTCGGATTGTCCCAGAGGCTCAGGTATGATGTATCACTACTATTCTTGTTTGAGTCTAGGAAATTTTAAATTTAATTTCTCAGTGTCCTTCAAAAAGAAAAGCAGTGAACAATAAACAACAGCATCACTTAATAATAATGAATATTTTCTTTTTCAGTTTATTTTTATTTTACTCTTCTTCTTTCTCAGATGTCAAGTTTCTACTGCATTGGCTGCTACATTTCTCAAGATATGAAATGGCCAACTATAGAAAGACCTTCCTGTCTTTCTTTCCTCCTTCCTTTCTCCCTCCCTCCTTCCTGTCTTCCTTCCTCCTTCCCTCCCTCCTTCCTTCCTCACTCCTCTCCTTTCCTCTTTTACTTTTGTGGTGCTGGCGATTGAACCAGGGCCTTGCACATGCTGGCCAAGTGCTCCACCACTGGGCCACACCCCAGCCCAACATTTCTTTAGGATCCTGCTTGAAAAAAACAGCTTCAGCCAACTGCTGGTCTTGATTTAGGTCAAATTAGCAACTATTTAAAAGATTGCAGTGTACAAGAAGCAGAAGTGTTATTCAAGACTTCTCAACCACAAAAAAAAAAAAAAAAATTTAAACAAGTAGGATGTTATTTATATAAAAAGGTATTACCCTGTTACAATTACAATTATGTAGCCAAACCTGCAATTATCAGTGGGAAAATTACCCCCAAATCATTTCATATTATCAGGGAAGGAACTGTAATTCTTATGTTTTTTTTTTTTTTTTTTGCAATCAACTTGAGTCCAGGTATATTGCAGGTTTTTGTTGTCTGACTCATGGGTCCACTAGATATGCGAATACCTTGGCATTTTAAAGCTTTCTCCCTCACTATGCTCACCTCTACTCTTCTCAGAAATTAAGGAGCAAGAGATGTTTCTAGCTGATGTGTTGCTTTACCTACTTTTTTCTTAACCCTGGCTCCTGACTCAAGTTATGAAGAACCGGACACTGGTGGTGGAGTTCCTGCTCCTGAGGCTGGCTGAAGGCCAGGTGCTGTGGCTGCAGGCTACGCTTTTCTTGATGATCTACCTCATGGCTGCGCTGGAGAATGTGGTCATCCTGCTGCTCACGCTTGTTGACCGCCGTCTCCACACCCCAATGTACTTTTTCCTTAGGCATTTGTCTTTCTTGGACCTGTGTCTCATTTCTGCTACCATGCCCAAGTCCATCCTAAACTCCTTCTCGCTCTTGGACTCCATCTCCTTCCTGGGGTGTGTGCTGCAGCTCTTCTTGGTGGTCCTGTTGGCTGGGTCGGAGATTGGCATCCTCACAGCCATGTCCTACGACTGCTATGTGGGCCATCTGCTGCCCTCTGCACTATGAGGCTGTCATGAGCAGCGCTTTCTGTGTCCAGCTGATGGCCCTGTCGTGGATCAATGGGGGGGCCTTTGGAGTCTTGTACTCGGCTGGGACATTCTCTCTGGAGTTCTGTGGTTCTAATAGGGTGCACCAGTTCTTCTGTGACGTGCCTGCCCTGCTGAAGCTCACCTGCTCTGCAGAGCACACCATCATCGAGGCCAGCGTGTCTGTAGGGGTCTGCTATGCCTTCTCATGTTTAGTGTGCATTGTGGTCTCCTATGTGCATATTTTGTCCACGGTGTTAAAGATCCCATCCAGGCAGAGCCAGTCCAAAGCCTTTTCCACCTGTGTGCCTCACCTCATTGTGGTGAGTGCATTTCTGGGAACAGGTGCAATTGCCTACTTAAAGCCAGCAGCTGATGGGCCCCCCGTTGTAGACCTGCTGGTGTCTGTGTTCTACTCCACAGTACCTCCAGCCTTGAACCCCCTTATCTACTGCCTGAGGAACAAGGACATCCGGTCAGCTCTGGGCAATGTCCTCAGGAGGGTTAGAAGCAGTCGGCAATGGGAACAGGACTAAGTCGAAGCTGGCACCCAGAGTTTCAGGGTTTTGTTGTTGTTCTGTATCTACTGAAGTGTTTAAATTTCTACTTAGAGATTGAATTTCTGCACAGCCTTTTAGCAACAACTTCAGGGTGTATGTTTTCATAGACAGTAAGCCTTTTCTTACCCCTCTTCACTTTATATCTTACTGTCATGGAAATTGCAAAGGTTTCCTACTATACTCTTGATTTTGATTTTTGCTCCTAAGTTCCGTGAGCTTTCTATGAAGTTCTTATCTCTTCAAAACGTCCATATTTCCTGGGTTTCACTTTATTTAGCTAATGATTTATAATTTCAGAGTTTTCCTTGCATCTATTTATGGATTCGACTTGACTATACAGCCCTTCTGATTTTCACTATTTGGTGAAAATCATTTTAACTTAAAAATCATGAGCTTAACAATTTTGCAGTTCAAAACAAGGTACTTAATTCTATCACAAGTTTCACTTTTTGCTCCAATATATGCTTGATATATTTAAGGTACTCGAGATTGAACTAAGGAGCACTCTATTCCTGAGCTACATCCCCAAATCCTTTTTATTTTTATTTTGAGACAAAGTTTTACTAATTTGCCCAGGCTGGCCTTGAACTTCTGAATACCTGGGATTACAGGTGTATACCATTATACCTGTCTGTTTGATGTACTTTATATCATTACAGATTTAAGCATATGATTGATTCCATCAGATCTGTGTTTCTTTGCATGTAATTTATATTTTTGGATGCAGGCTCTTTTCTCTTAACCAAAACTTGTTTGTACCTAATGTGCAAATTCCTGATATTGTGCTAATAATGTTCTGTAATTTATGAAAGTAACATCTGGCATGGCTTCTAACATTGTGATAAATCCCACCTTCTCCAGACTTTCCAGGTCATGTAACACTTCCAGAACCCTACAGGTGCAACCTGCAATTATCAATGGGAAAAATTACCCCAAAACCATTTCATGTTATCAGGGAAGGGACTCTCACAGCAGAAAACAGTTCAGCTCCCTCTCCAGTCTGCTTAAGGCCTCCTTCTTGAAGATGGAAGCCATGCTTGTTGACCACCTTCACTGTGTGCAGGCTTTATGTCCACCCCTTCTGTTGGTCCTCGCAGCCAAGGGGAGGTGGCTACAGCGCTCAGCATGAAGAAAGCAGGCGGTGTGCTCGGTTGCCCATATCACAACACAGGGCTGTAGTAAACGCCCCTGCTGTCAACTGGACACACCTTTCAGACTGGGTGCTCAGGACTGCATCTCTGAAACTTTCTCCTATGACCCACCTCAGGAAATCTTCTATTTGTTTATAGTCTACCAAAATTTCCCAGTCCAGGCTGAGCCTGGCCATAAAGTACTTAGTTTCCCATTTCAAGTCTATGAAACCTTGTATGTAATAGACAAAAGTAATTTAAATGGTTTTTTTGTAGTGGGACTTGTATATATATTGACAGAAAATAAGTTAAGTATCTTGTAGAAATCAAGCTGCAGCAGGAACACTGGCCTATGAGGCCCACTATGAGGCCTTTATGGTGTAGTTCACAATTCAGAGTCTTCAAAAGCTTGACCTTTAATAGACATTTGACCCCTGGTCAGTTTATTTTATACCATCATAAACTTATATTTCTCTGAAATTTTTTTGTATTCAATGAACCCATCAATTTTTAATTAAATCCCTTTTACAAAAATGCTGAATTGAAATATGGAAAACATGCACATCTGGGAATGGAGGGCTTTGGATGATGACAAAGCTCTCAAGGGGGAAATCAGTAAAGTGACCCGTGACCAGCCTCACCTAATTAAGTCCCACCTTTCAAAGTTTGTAGCTCGAAGAGCACCAGCAGCTGGGGACATGGACTGCAGCACAGGGGCCTTTAGGGACATTCCAGATCCAAGGTACAATCCTGCCTGTAGTCATGCCAGGTCCCGTCTGCTTCACGTGCCCTTGATATTGTGTGTTAGTGCACACGCACACAGACACACAGACATACACACACAAACACACACATTCACAACTAGGTGAAGAATTTCCTTTTGGAATCTGGTCAGACACAGTAACTGTCTCTTTGGAAGACTCCGGACTGTTGCTAATTAGACCTACAGTCCTGGCCATAGCTGTGACTCTGTGGAGATGGACCCCTTGGCCATGGGCGGTATGCCAGTAGGCATGGATGAAGACCTCATGTGAACAGAGGTGAATGGCTTCAAACACGTTCCTGTCCCAGGCTGCAGGAGGAGGGAACTAATGTAGGGAAGTGAAACTTTCAGAGCCCTCACAAAAGAAAGCAAGTTGACAGGACAGGAGAATCAACAGAGGACCACGCGTGTTGAGGCCCATGTCTGGAGAACACCAGGTGGGCAGCAGAAGTCCTACTGCAGAAGTGTTTCTTAAGTAGAGAATTCTGAATGCTCCCAATGCAAATAACTGATCCAAAAAATGGTGGAAATGCTAATTACCTTTGATTGATCTTTATAAAACATGTGTATTGAAACCTCACACGGTCTCCATAAGTAAATATATTATGTGTGAAGAGAACTTTAGAAGGTAGCACCAAGCAAACCCAGAGGGATCTAGACTCGTGCCTAAGCACCACTAGACACATGTCTGTGTGTACTTCAGCAGGTGGCCAGCAGGCCTTATGAACTCCACAGCTGATCACTGAAAGGTGGAGAACCTGATCCCTGACTCAGTTTCACTTATTGGAATATTTTAAGGGTGTTTGAAACAACCTATGTACAGGAATCTCTTTTTACCATAACAAACTTCATGATTTTAATTATGAATGATTTCCAGTGAAAGCTTTGTGACCAAAATGGGGAATATTACATAAGTGAATTTTATTCTATTTTTATTTATTTATTTATTTATTTTTAAATTTTTTTTATTATTAGCTATTCAAAACATTACAAAGCTCTTGACATATCATATTTCATATAAGTGAATTTTAAACACCTGCTATGAAACCTATAGTCTCACACTTACTTCATGTTGAAATGATCGTGTTTTAGATCCTGTGTTGGTCACTGTCACCTTCTGTCACCGTGACACCACACCCAAGACAACCTCCTTAGGTATGAGAAAATGGAGTCATGGCTTCAGAGGTCCCAGCCCATGGTCAGTTGGCCTCAACCATCTGTGCCTGTGGCAGGACAGACATGGTGGAAGGAATGCACAGAGAGGTCAAGTCGCCCCCACTGGCATCTGGGAAGCAGAGAGTGTGAGGGGCTCCCCACCTGCCTCTCCAGGGCAGCTCAAAGACTCATTCCCCCCACAGCCTCCAGAGGGCTCCACCATCTCCCTGCAGCACCACAGCTGGTGCCCATGCCTTCCACACATGGCCCTGGGACACTCCAATCCAAACTGTGGCAGGGACTGGGTTAAACTGTGTCATTCAGAGTGATGGCACTGGTTTCTAAATTGCATCTATCACTTGCGTTATGGTCCTGCTTGACAGGGGTAATTGGGAAGAAATGTGACCTGTGTGTGTGTGCTGCTCTTTGCTGGGTGCCATATGGCTGTTCAGAGACTCTGTGGTGCATAATTACTGCTCATAGCAATCATGAGCACCTATGTGCCAGAGGTTCCTCTAGGGACATAATACACGTTCCTCATTTATGAAGCCCTGAGTTTTCTCTACACTGTGGCCTGCTGTCTTTATTTTACACTGAGGAGCAGGTGAGACTTGGTTCAGATGGGACTCTGGTAGAAAGCACTATTATGACTGGTTCCTTCAGTGAAGGGGAGAGAGAGACACGGACAAATGAGACGGAGATACAAGTAGACTCCCATGGTCACCTATGGAGAACCAGTCAAGGCGAAGCAATCACTTCAAAGCCCATGTTCAGCACACAGAGGGCCCCTGAGCCCACATCTCTGATGAAGACTCAGGCCTGAGCCTTGACAGCATTTGGATCCTCTGAAGCACCTGAGTGTAAACTCCACCCCTAGCCAGGTGTGGTGCTGCACCCCTGTAATCCCAGTGGCTTGAGAGGCTGACGCAGGAGGATTGTGAGTTCAAGGCCAGACTCAGCAACTTAGTGAGGCCCTAAGAAACTTAGTGAGTCGCTGTCACTAATAAAAAATAAACAGACAAACAAATAAAAATGTTTTCAAAAGGGGTGGGGATGTGGCTCAATGGTCAAGTGCCTTGAGGTTTAACACCCCCCCCCATACCAAAACCAACTCACCCATTCCCATAACATTATGGAAGCACAAAACTGCCTCCTGCTGGGTTGTCAATGTATTGGTGTGTATTCCTTAGCGTGGGTGAAGTGACTGTATCAGCAACTGACCTTAAATGGAAAGAGGATCTCGCTATTCTGGGTTCAATTATTTAATGCAAGAAAAACAAATTCCTTTAATTTTCTGTGTGTGATTTTTAATATTCACTGAAGTAAAAAATAACAGAGTGCCTCCTTCTTTTCTGAATTTTTATCCAGATCTGCATGAAGGAACCAAGGCACACGCACAGACGTGGCCTCACTACAACTTAGTCCCACCTTGTTCTGACCCGTCTGCACACCCAGTCCCCCACTCTCCCATAGGAGGCTCAGTGTCTGTGCACTTGCTGTCACTTGAGGCTGGAGGTGACACAGGCTCTACAGGCCCATGGACCTCCCTGTGGTAGGCCAGGTGCTCAAGCATGCTGGCAGCGGGGTGTGGTCCCCGGGGTCTCAGGGCTGCTCAGGACAGGGACTGGCACCTCCAGTTGAGCCTGCATCTGCAGGCCCCACCCTGCTCTCTCATGTTCCCAGACCTTGGAGTACCCCTGTGCTATGGTGCCATCTGCCCTCCTCCTTCCATCCCTCCGCCCAGGAACCTCCTCTAGTCAGGGCCTCCGAGGGTCCTTTTCTATGTATGGAGTGGCCGCCACTCTCCTGAGGATCTTGCTCTTCACCGGTGGAAACTGAGTCCTGGCCCATACAACACTGCCTGCCTCTGCCCTCCTTTGGTGTGGGTGAAAGAGGGTGTCAAACAATAGAAAGTAACAGTGACCTGCTCTTGCATTCTCCCTCTTTTATTTTAAATTCATTTGGTATTCGGAGCCCCTGTCATGTACACCTCCATGTGCCCAGGTGTGCACGCACTGTGCTCACAGAGTCCCATTGCTGGGGTGAGAACGCTGACATCCCCATCTGGTCTTCTTTCACTGCATCATGAGCTGTAGCCAGGCTGTGAATAGAGAACACAGGATTACAGCTGAATGGGACTCCATTTTTGGCCAGTCTAAAGCATGCATGCCTGTGATTGATCAAAGGGCCACAAAGAGGGATTTTTAGAAAGCAAAATTGAGACAATTACATCAAGTATGTGTGGATTCAGAAGTAGATTTTCCACGGCATTAAAACAGAAAGCAAAGGCTTTCTGTGGCACACAAGTCTTGAGTGTTGTCTTCCCTTTAATGTGTGGTGCAGGATGCGTGTGGTGATCTATTTGCATTAAAAATACAAAATTCCATACTTCCTGTAGGATCTCGTGGATAACTTGCTAGCTAGACTACAAATGCTCTTAGATTTTATTTTCCTAATCTCCACCTTAAATGGAAAGAGGATCGCGCTATTCTGCAACATTCACCCAGGAGCACAGACCAGCAGGTGACTAGCCCTTGGAAGAAGACTCCTGTTTCGCAGGACGCTAATGGAGATAAGCCACAGGGACACCTGGAGCCTGGCTCTGAGTCACCCTCTCCTTTGGAGAGCTCACCCGGGTTCTGTGGGCATGTGCTATCACACCCTTGGCGGACATCTCGGGCTCCAGGTCAAAGTGAGCAGTTTGTATGCACCTCCAGCAGAGCCCAAGCTCTGCCCGGAGTTCCTCAGAAGAGGGTCTTCCAGAGACCAGGAAGCAAGGGCGCCTTGCTCGGTTCACAAAATGGAGCATGAAGCCCGCGCAGTGCCCTGTGGCTGACCTCAGGCGAGCATCCGCGGGGTCTTCCTCCTCTTCACAGACTCAGTGTGGACCTCAGCGTCTTCCCTGAACCTGTTCTTGGCATTGACCTTGGAGCAGCCTGGCTGCCGCTCTCCTGGCCCACACGCTTGGGTGCTTCAGGTGATGGGAAGAGCGGCAGTCGGTTGGGTGGAGAGACAAGACGCCCAGCACATGTCCAGTGCTCCTGGTGTTCAGAGATCTCAGAGATTGGGCAGGGCGCTCCGATTAAAAGGAATCTGATGATCTGAAGACAGAGCCGGCATCCTCCTTGGCAGGAAGCTCCTTTTCTTCTAGAATCTTGCATAAGCTGCTCCTCTCCCTTCTGGCTGGTGGAGTCTCTGCTGAGAAGTCTGCTGATAATACAATGGAAGCTCCCTCCTATCTGCCCAGTCACTTTGTCCCTCTTTTAGGGTTCTCTGTGTGACTTTTGGAAGTTATCTTATAAGGTGCCTTGGTATTGTTTTTTTTTTTGTATTTATTTTATTGGATTTTCACAAGTTTGTACATACATTTCATTCCTAAAACTTTGAAAGTTTTCCACCACAATTCTGTTTTAGGACATCTGGCTCGTTCCCTCTCTTCTCCTCTGGGAATTCCCTTGATCCACAAGCTAATGCCCCATCAGTTCCCTGCTTTCTCTTCACTTTGCTCTATCTAATTTTTCTTTCTTTCTTTATTTTTCTTTTCTTTTTTGTTTGTTAGTTTGTTTCCCCCTTTGCCTTGATGATCTTAAATTACCTGTATTCATGGTTGCTGACTCTTAGGTTTGTTCAAGTCTGCTATTAGATACCTCTAGTAAATTTGTCAATTCAGTTATTATATTTTTCAAATCAAAATTTGATATCTTCTTTTTATTGACACCATCATTTTCCTGATTTTGTTTAGTTATCTACATGTGTTATTTTTAAGTATATTGAACGTCGTTCTTATTTCCTCCTCAGGGAATTCACAAACCTCAGAGTCTCTAGGAGTAGTTTCTGGAGGTTTATTCTGTTGCATTTATTGATTCATGTTTCATGGGTTTTGTTTTTTTTTTTTTTTTTTTTTGTAATTTTGTGATTTTTTTCTTTCTCTCCCTGTTGGTATTTGGGCATTTGCAATGAAAATCAAACACCTCTTAAAGTCTTTACGAGTGGTTCACACAGGAGAAGGCTTTTACCAATCATGCCAGCTAGAGAGTAGGGAGGACTTGTTAATGTTTCTGAGGACCTGTCTTCTCTGGGCATTTGTGTGTTAATCTCAGTTGAAGTCTTTCCACCCACCCCCATTTTCTTTGCAATCTCTCCCCCCTACCACCGCCCCCACCCCTGCAGTTGATAATTTTTCAGCCCTGGCTAGCATCTTCTTGTGGTAATGCAGTTTCTGGAAGCGGCTGCTGTACTCACCTTGGCTCTGTGTGCTAAGGCAGCCACTGTGACAGTTCCCCTCCCAGCTACAACTCAAGAAAGACTGAACCAGCCGCTCAAAATGCCCTCAAACACAGGATGCTGAATGCACAGGACACTCTTTCCTTCCCCCAGGAAGAAGCCGAAAGTTGGACTTTTCTCCAAAAGCCCCTCTCTCTGCTGGCCATGGAGGGGCTCTAGAGGACAAGCAGAGAGCACCTCAGCACACTGAGGCCTGGGTGCTGCACCCTGTCAGCTGTACCCAGTGCTGTCACATGCTATTATGACGTCATTGTCTCGGTGGAGGAGAGGGCATGGAGAATTCTATTTCCCTTCTTGCTCTAAAAAAAATGTAATGTTTTTTTAAAGTTCAGAATTAGGGATCAAGCTCTTCCATGATATACCTAAAGAAATAAAATATGAATTCTTTTGCACAAAAAGTCCAGAGAGCTCCATGTGCATATCAAAATCCAGTATCTGACTAATCAGATACCTCAACATAAGTGTGAAGGAGTGGGCTGCCCATAAATCCCACCGAGGTCAGCAATGCTGTGGGGGAAAAATGAAAATTGTCAAATAGGAAACAATGTGTCAAAATAGATGTCACATAATTAACAAAGTTTAAAGAAATCATCACTGACACAAATTTGAATGAAATCACTATTTCAGAATTGAGGAATTGTCCCTGAGATGCAAATCTTGGTAGATTAAATTTTGTTCACCGAGAGCTGGGGTTGTGGCTCGGTGGCAGAGCACCTGCCTCGCACATGTGAGGCACTGGGCTTGATCTTCAGCACTACATAAAAATGTATGAGCAAAATAAAGATATTGTGTCCACGTGTAGCTAAAAAAAACATTTAAAAAAATTTTTTTTTCACTGAGCCTAGGAAGAACTTGGCTGCCCTTGATCCTCCTTATTAAACATCAGTGCTGATGAAAAGCAACCTTTATGTTTACATTTCCTAATACTTAGGCTGAAAACTGATGCCCAGTAGATGGTCCTTGGTGCTGGGGATTGTGGGAAATCATTAGATCATGGGGTTGGGTTGTGCCTACAAGAAGTCCAAGCCAGCCTTGCTCCTCCACATGAGGAGTCAAGGAGGCGTAGCCATCAGCCAACCATGCAGGGAGCTCATCAGGAAAGACCACATTGCCCTGGTATCAGATGTCCTCTCCCAGAGCTCAGAAGAGCCTGCATCGGGAAGCTCTGCAGGTTGGTGTGCTCCATAAGCACCCAGAACTGGTGAGGAACATCCCAGCTTCACAGCCCCCGCCCCTGCTCTGCAGTGTGAAGTCCTCTCCCCACACTGCACAGAGGCTTGAGCCATAAAGGTCCTCAGGCAGAGGAACACTGCTGGGCCATCTCCCTCTAGTCCACAAGCCCCGGCTTGGCTGCCTCCAGACGCTCAACAGGGCTGATCTGACTGTGTAGTGTCTCCACAAAGGCTAAGCTAGACTTTCAGTCTCCCACACAATAAGAATGTGTCTTTATAAGTTTAAAAAATGTGGATGTGGAAACGACGTGATTCTGCAATCTGCATTTGGGGTAAAAATTGGGAGTTCATAACCCACTTCAATCTAATGTATGAAATATGATATGTCAAGAGCTTTGTAATGTTGTGAACAACCAATAAAAAAATAAATTAATTAATTTAAAAAATTAAAAAAAATAAAAGGGCAGTATGGATAATGATGAAGGCATCCATAAATTGATAAAATAGAGGCAAAATAACTGTCAATCCCAAATACCAACTTTAACTGCTAGAATATCCTTAACAACAACGAAGACAAGAATTGAGGAAATGATAGGTTGATGAAGTTTTTATAACATCTGATTTCATAATAATAAAGCTGATGACAAAATAGAAATGAGAACATATTAAGGTTTTATTTGTAATATGAGTAAATACAAGGAAAATATAGGCATAACTGAAAGATTTTCTGCCATATTGTAAAGATATTGAGAGCAAGAATTGTGTGTTCTTTCCAACATTCCTCAGCTTTTCTGAGACTTTAGTGGCTGCAAATCTGTTCGCACCAGGTATGATTGAAGAGAATTTGCAGGGACAAAGATTTTAGGCTCATGCTAATTTCATACAGCTGCAGTCATACGGTGTCACCAACATCTTATGCTAAAACAGAAGAAGTTCATTATTTTATAGCTTCTAGACTCAGAATTGCAGCAATGCTCACATCATACTGAACCCCAGCATAGCTGCATTCCTGACTGGGGTCTCCATTGGGTGTGCTTCCTCTGCCCCCCAGGGCTGGAGGTGACTGTCTCTGCAGCTTACGACCTTACGTCTCCAGTGCCAGCGATGCAGGTCAGGCCTCCCACAGCACATCTTTCCCTCTGGGCAAGTCTTAGGAGGCCCATGGCTTGTAGGGTTGACATGCTTAGATGGCGACACCTGGGCAATCTGCCCATTCCACATTGCCTCATGATATCGGCAAGGTCCCTTCTGCAAGGTGAAGGAATGTGTGCACCGGTTCCTCAGAGCTGGAGCCCTGCAGCTTGCAAGCCTCATCCAGAGCCCATCATGTGCTTCTGAGCAAATTATATGGAAACACTGGGGGAACACGTGTCCAGCTCACACAGGTTCTGAGGTCATGAAGCTGATCACGAACCTGCAAATCTCATTCCTGAACTGATAAATTAAATTGAGTACTTGATTCAAGATATTGATTTGTTTACATTACATCACGAAGATCTACATAATTATTAAAAAAAAACACACAGCAACAACAAAAATACATGTCACTGATCCTTCCTACAAACTAGTTCTCTTGTTTCCCCCCTAATACTTATGACACAGTTTCCATACAATCTTCCACAGAGAGACTTTGACGTCCTTGTTCCTCAGGCTGTATATCACAGGGTTCAAAGACGGAGGCATCACGGAATAGAGAACAGACACCAGAAAGTCCACAGGATGCGGGGATTCCAGCACTGGCTTCAAATAGGCAGTGACACCCGTCACTATGAATGTGGTCACCACTATGAGATGGGGTGTGTAGGTGGAGAACGCTCTTGACTGTCCTTGTGAGGATGGCATTCTTGTGACAGTTTTGAAAATGTACACATATGAAAATCCAATGGACAGAACACAGGAAAGTCCAAATGTGACTCCAATGACCACACTAACATCAATGATGACATGTGACTTTGAGCAAGAAATCTTCAGCAGAGAGGGGACATCACAGAAAAATTGTGGGAGTTTTCTAGAGCCACAGAAAGATAAAGAGAAAGTTCCTGCAGAGTATAAGACCCCAAAGATGCCCCCAAGGAACCAGGAGACAGCCACCATCCGCACACAGTAACCCCTGTTCATGATGACGTCATAGTGCAGGGGGTGGCAGATGGCCACATATCGGTCGTAGGACATGGCCGTGAGGACGGACAGCTCAGGTGTAGTAAACTGAGTCACCAACAACACCTCTGAGACACATCCTGAGAAAGAGATGGTGCTCCTGTGGCCCAAAGAGCTCAAAATGAAGTTCGGTACTATGACTGAGACAAGGCAAGCATCAAGGAGGGACAAATTCTTCAGGAAGAAGTACATGGGGGTGTGGAGACACTGGTCCATGGTGACCAGGATGATGATGAGAAGGTTCCCCACCAGTGCCACCAGGTAAATCAACAAGAACAGGAAGCCGTGTGCAAGTGGATTTCGTGGGCCTCCGAGAATAGTGTGAGGTAGAACTCCATCCCCACCGTGTGGTTGGCCGTGGCCGTCATGCTGTGGACCTGATGGAGGGAAGGGTAGGGCAGACATATGTCAGGTTCCCACTGAGCCTTGCTCTGGACCAACAGCGTGTGCTCACCGCTGCAGGGTCCAGCTCTGCTCTGCGATAACGCATGCACCCACCGCTCTCCTGACACAGCAGGCTCAACAACCTGCCCAGCTCCACTCCCGATGCGCGTCACAGCAATGCCAAGAAGGCAGATCAGGGAGAAAACTGAGAAACATGTCCTTTAGTGGACCTGACATATTCACAATAATGTTGGCAACCTTATAAAATATATCCTGACTCATTAGCTGAACTATTAACTGAAGTGATTGGCATAACCCATTGAACTTATAAAGCAGCTCTAAGAGGGAATACTCACTGAGTCATAGCGAAATAATCCTGTTCTTACTGTCTAGTGACGTTTTTTACACAGAGTAAAAATGTTTTCATTTTATTATTAAATAAATTAAATGGAAGTGTTATAGAAATCACACTCAGCAAGAGACCAAGCACCACTAGAGGAGCTGAAGAACTTTCTGCTTATTTATTAAGAACTTCTTTATTTAAGCCTGTGGACCAAAATGGGATGGTGCTCTGAAGTTCAGAGCCCTGAGCTGATGTTACAGGGGGTTTTGATGGGAGATCTGACATCGTTTCATAACGGTCCCAACACTGGTGGGTTTGAATTCTTGCTTACGTGACGGAAGAACATGCACAGGGAACTAGGTTAAGTAGTTCACGGGTGTAGAACAAGGACAGTACAACACCTGCGAGTGTTCTCATGAAGTGGCCCTCACCACAGGCAGCAGTAACTCAAGTTCCCTCCCAAAGAACTAAGCCTATGAGTTCACAGTTGACAGCTGTTAATTGGCCTACAATTAAGTGATGTACCAACGTTTGTACAGTGTTCAGAGTTACACAGTATAGGAGAATTAACCCTTTCCCCAGGCATAGACTCTTCCTCATAATGATGTGATAACTTCATTTCATTCAGGTCTGAGATTTCCATCACAAAAGTATAAAATTTAAAGTATAAAAATTAAAGCTTGCAAGGCACAGTAGTTACACACTTGTAATCCCAGTGACTCTGGAGGCTGAGGCGGGAGGATCAAAAGCTCAAAGCCAGCCTTAGCAACTTATCGAGGCCCTAAGCAAGACTCTGTCTATAAATAAAATGTTTTTTAAAAGGGCTGGGGATGTGGCTCAATGGTTAAGCACCCCTGGGTTCAATTCCGGTGCCAAATAATTAAATTAATTAATTAATTAAAGGAAAAATTAAAAGTAAAGCTTTTGGCAAAAAGGAGAGATAAAAAGTGAAAGAGGAAATTTGTAATCACATAGGTGTATCATTATAATGAAGAAACAATAGTGGTCATAGATGATAGGTTGGAGGAGCACAGGGAATATGGGGAGAATGTTCACCATTCCTGCCCCAGAGGCTGTACAGAAACACACTGTGCAGGAGACTTTCCTTCACCCTCCCCTCCCTCCCTCCCCTCAGGTGACCAGCCAGACTGTGTCAGGCAAGATGCCACCACCTTCCTGCAGAGTCTGCAGTCATGGCACACTTTCTTTTCTTTTTTTAAATATTTTTTATATAAAAATACCTTTATTTTATTTATTTATTAGTACTTGGTGCTGAGGATCAAACCCAGTAACTCACAAGTGTGAGGCAAGTGCTCTCCCACTGAGCCACAGCCCCATCCCCAGGCCGATATTTTCATCTTCATCACACACTCACTTGGTGTGTTTCCAAAATTATTTGTCCTGAAGGAAATTAAGCCTTGTGGTAATTTTTGTTAAACCCCAAATAATCCTCTTCCTTTGATGATGCTTCCTCCTGTGACCTGTGTGTACACTGGCTATCAAAACTGAGAAGTGTGTTCACTTCCCAGGAAGGAAAGACAGCCCCACAGTGAGGACCACAGGGCAGGGGGCGGGGGTTTGCTCACTTAGAGATTTTCTGGGTCTCTTTGGCTCCAGTTCTTCTCATTGTAAAATAAAGAATTTGGATTTGGGGGCTGGGTTGTGGCTCAGTGGTAAAGTGTTTGCCTAGCGTGCTTGAGGCATAGAGTTCGATCCTCAGCACCACATAAATGTAAAATAATGATGCTGTGTCCACTTAAAACCAAAATATAAATATAAAAAAAGAATTTGGATTTTGTGATTCCCAAGAAAATTCTCTCTCTAAAACAGAATCATTACTTTATGTGCATAATAATACCAGCCCAACCCAGCATGCCCACGGGTCACCCCTACTGGATGCTCTAGTTCCAGTGCCTGCCGCCCCCACAGAGGTCCTCTCAGCTGAGCACTGGTGTCCTTAGCATAGTATGCAGGGAAATCAAGTTTAGCAAGCTTGAAAAGGGGCTTGCCTCCCACAGTTCTCTGTGTTTGTCTTCAGTTATCCTGAATATTCTCTGTGCAAGATGACTCACTATTTGAGGTGAACCTATTTTTTCCCAGTAAAGAAGCTTAATGGCCTTTTCTTAGCTGTAATAAATATGTTCACATTAAGTTCCATATTAAAACAGTGTGAAGACAGTTGTTCCTCGTGCTTCCTGACAATGACCATCTGAACCATCATTGCCTTAGGTGACTGGATCAGGTGTCATCTCAGAACAGAGGAGCCTTGACCTCTGCTGAAGTGGCTTCCAGGCTTGCTCCAGTAAAATTCAGGGGAGACAGAGCTTGAAGGCTCCCAGCAGAAAGAGTGGCAAACTCAGGAGGTAGAGATGCTAACTTTCCTGATGAGATCGTCACCGGTTGTGTATGTGCATGGAATTGTCACACTGACCCCGTAAATATAAACCATGATGTGGCAACTTGAAAGATTCTAAATGTTGAAATAATTAAAAGGACATGTAGGGTTACCTCACTGAGCTCCTTGCTTGACTGAACTGACACAGAGGGAAAGAATGTTCTGGACATGCCGGGTCCTCAGCAGCCCACGTGATCCCCCTCCACAGACACTTACCTCTCTACCACCCCCTGAAGCCCCAGTATTCAGACCCACCTAGAAGAACCAGAAACGCTGAAATTTTCTTTCTCTTGAGAGTCTTCAACCATCCTGGGTGTGAGGGAGAGGCTCAGTGGTTTTACCTTGTCTGACATCCCCTCTTTTCAGTGAGCCTGAGATAGTTTTCACTGTGTTCTGCACCATCCTTTGGGAAACAGTGGACTAAGGGAGGAGACGAGGGCAATTCTACAGGGGCCCTGGCTGGGCCCTGTGGACCCTTGGTGGCCTGGAGTGACAGCAGCGTGCAGCCTGGCTCTGAGCCCACAGGCCTCACGGTTGGCTCTGTGCTCTGCCTCTTCCTGTAGCATGTCCCTGAGAAGAGCCACCAGCCTCCCAGCTGGGAGGAGTTCCCAGAGCACTGGGGCTGTGCTCCACTGCAGTCAGAGGGACGCACTTCCTCTCTGAATCCCAGGCAAGCTGAAGTGGGAGCTCCAGGGCATGTCTGAAGGGGCCAAGAAAGAGGTTCTATGATATTTGCCTCTTTTCTATAGGAGTTATTATTATGTTTCCTCTGAGGTTGGAAAGGCTGCATTTTGATCTGAAATATCACTCAAAAATGAAGATGTGCCATCATTAACACACAGTGATCTCACTTTCCTGTATCCCACAGATAACAACTCACAGAAGGGAGAGAATCATAGTCACAGCCATTGAGGTTCTGATTATCAGGAAAATCTGAGGCCGCATAAATCTCATCAGCAGAACACTACAAATCCAGAGCAGAATCAATCACAACGGAGAAATTAACTTCAACTTTGAGTGAAAGACTTGGGCTGGGAATGTGGCTCAAGCGGTAGTGTGATCGCCTGGCATGGGTGCGGCCCGGGTTCGAACCTCAGCACCACATACAAACAAATATGTTGTGTCCACTAAAAACTAAAAAAATAAATAAATAAATATCAAAAGTCTCTCTCTCTCCTCTCTCTCTCTCTCTTTTTTTTTTTTTTTAAAAAAAGACTTAACACAGAGCTGCGGATGGCTTGGTGAATGTATCTCTCAAACACAAAATTATGAATAATAGGATACGGACAGTACCGTGGACTGGGCGTTCTCCCCAAATCCATATGCTGACCTAATTTTCTCATTTGAGCAAATAATAATATAGTTTTACCAAACAATATGTCAGGTTACTGTAACTACATATATGATAAAAGTGTGTGTGTTTACACATATAATGCATGCCCTGGTCTTTAAGATAATAGCTGTTAAGGAAAATAATTGTAGCTCTTCAATAATGAAAGATAATTTTTTTAAATTTTTTTTCCCCAATATAAACTTTAAAAAAAATGATTTCCAATTTACATTAAGTTTTTAGGCTTTTTAAAAAGATTGTCTTCAGATTTGAAATAAAAACACATTATCACACACAAAAAAAATAAAGGCATACTCTGGGTCAGCAAAAATTAATTAATTGTAAGAAAACAGAAAATCAGGTGGGGCATATCCCAGGAAAGAAAGAGAATGGACATTTGTCAGAGTTCATCATGGATCTGGGGACAATGACAAAGGTATAGAAAGAGCAGTCTTGAATTTGCCAGCTGCAGAAGAACTGGAAGAAAAAACATAGAAATACAGATGTGTATGTCAGGAGAAATGCATCTTTAATGCTACTGTGAGCTTGCATGGAACTGTGTATGTGTCTGTGTGTCTGTGTGTGCACAGATGCATATTTGTGTGTACATATATAAGTTGTACATTGCATGTATGTTCTTGAGCTTATACACACACAAATGTGTATATATGTATGTTTTTTAAGGAATTTGGGAAACATTTCCTGATTGCATATTTAATCCTACTTTTTACTTCCTCAAAAAGTGTAGAGGCTCTTGGATGTCTGAGTTCTCACCCTAAATTGACCTTGTAATGACTAGGTGAATAAATCAGGATAGAACTGGAAACTACTCATGCATTTCATGGCTGCACACCATGAGCATGATGTGTGCACAGGGTGGAAGAGTCAGGTCAGTTCTTGCACAACAAAGCTCATCAGTGACGTCCCGGTGAGCCCTACTGACTGTCAGTGTTCCTGTTAGGTCACGGAGCCATCTCGTTCTGCCTCCTGTTGAGTACCCAAGAAGCAGGTGGAATTGACTAGTGCCCGTGGTGCATAGGAAAACACCTCTTCTTTTGGTCCTCTGACCTCATGGCACCAAAGTGACTGCCAAACCCAGGGCTCAGGAAGCTCTCCCTCCACAAGGAAATGTAAGCATGGGGGAAACTGGTGAGAAGTCCGCAGGCTTCTTACCCCACAAGCCCACGAGGGCATTCTTCAGTAACCATGGAACTGGAGACAGAAGTTCTAATGCTTAAGACATTTTTTTAAACTCACACCCCTGTGCAAAAATGGGATCTGGAGGCCAACTGATTCGAGTGGCCTGCCCTGCGGCTACAGAAGGCGTGGCGCCTCAGTGAAGCCATTAATTGGCAAGCAGGGAGGTTAGGGAAGGCCATTAGGTGGAATCCCACCAGCCAAGCCCACAGGGACCCTTGGGCCGAGCACGAGCACGGGTTCTCAGAAGGGGAAGGAAGCGGTACAGTCCCATCCCCCACAGCGGACACTCCACCGAGGCAGTCAGCGGCCACCATCCGGGAAAGCTGAAGGATACACCGCCACTCTCCTTCAGAGTGCAACATCAAAACAGGTCGGTGTCATTCAGCTCACCCCCCAGACAGCGGGAATTCGCATAAAATCTCTCCTAGGCTTGCCGGGAGAGGGAGTATCAAGCTGAGACTCCATAAAGACTAGGGGGAAACCAGAGACACCTGACCTCCAACCCCTCCTCCCAGTAGCAGCCAAAACGAAACCTGGCTAGCCAGCGCTGGGGGAGGGGCAAGCAGAAAAAATCAAAGTGATAGAGTGCCAGGGATACCAGCAGCCTGCAGCAGGGCCCCGGAGATCCAGGCCAACTGATTCGCGTGGCCTGCCCTGCGACTACAGAAGGCGTGGCGCCTCAGTGAAGCCATTAATTGGCAAGCAGGGAGGTTAGGGAAGGCCATTAGGTGGAATCCCACCAGCCAAGCCCACACGGACCCTTGGGCCGAGCACGGGTTCTCAGAAGGGGAAGGAAGCAGTACAGTCCCATCCCCCACAGCGGACACTCCACCGAGGCAGTCAGCGGCCACCATCCGGGAAAGCTGAAGGATACACCGCCACTCTCCTTCAGAGTGCAACATCAAAACAGCGGACACTCCATCCAGGCAGTCAGCGGCCACCATCCGGGAAAGCTGAAGAATACACCACCACTCTCCAACAGCTTGCAACATCAAAACAGCCAGCAGCAGGAACCCGGAGATCCAGGCCAACTGATTCGCGCGGCCTGCCCCGCAGCTACAGAAGGCGTGGCGCCTCAGAGAAGCCATTAATTAGCAAGCAGGGAGGTTAGGGACTGCCATTAGGTGGAATCCCGCCAGCCAAGCCCACCTCCCACGCCTGGAACAGGCCCAGCGACCTGCCAGCATTGTAGTCACGACACCCCAATTGGAATAGGGACAGAGCAGAGCCGCCTTCCACTCCCGGAACAGGCCCAGAGAGCCGCCAGCGTGGTAGACACGTCACCCCAATTGGAGTAGGGGCACAGCCGCCGCCCGCACCTGCAAGGGAGACTTTTCAAGTATACAAGAGCAACATAAATAAATAGGGGGTAAATTTCAAAACACAACAGTTGCACCAAGCAGAAAGAAACGCGAGCAGTATGAAAAGACAAGGAAAGAAAGGACCACAAGCAATGCAGGTCAACTCAACTTTAGAAGAGGTAATAGCTGCAACAGATGGAATATCAGATAAAGAGTTCAGGATATATATGCTTCAGATGATCTGGAGTCTCAAGGAAGACATGAGACAGCAAAATCAGACAATGAAAGATCACATTGACAAACAAATCCAGGAAGTAAAAAATCAATTTCACAGGGAGATAGAGGTAATAAAAAACAAACAAATTGAAATTCTAGAAATGCAGGAAGCTATAAACCAACTTAAAAACTCAATTGAGAATACTACCAGCAGAGTAGATCACTTAGAAGAGAGAACATCAGACAATGAAGACAAAGTATTTCAACTGGAAAAGAACATAGACAGCTCAGCAAGTCTGCTAAGAAACCATGAGCAGAACATCCAAGAATTATGGGACAATATCAAAAGACCAAATTTAAGAGTCATTGGGATACAGGAAGGCACAGAGCTCCATTCCAAAGGAATAAACAGTCTATTCAGTGAAATAATACGAGAAAACTTCCCAGAATTGAAGATTGAGACAGAATCCCAAATCCTAGAAGCCTACAGGACGCCGAATGTGCAAAATCATAAGAGATCCACACCTAGACACATTATAATGAAGATGTCCAACATACAGAATAAGGAGAGAATTTTAAAAGCTGCAAGAGAAAGAAAGCAGATTACATTTAGGGGTAAACCAATCAGGATAACAGCTGATCTCTCAACACAGACTCTGAAAGCTAGAAGATCCTGGAATAACATATTTCAAACACTGAAAGAAAATGGGCTCCAACCAAGAATCGTGTATCCGGCGAAATTAAGCTTCAGGTTAGAAGATGAAATTAAAACCTTCCACAATAAACAAAAGTTAAAAGAATTCGCAGCTAGAAAACCATCTCTTCAAAAAATCCTTGGCAAAACATTACAGGAAGAGGAAATGGAAAATAACATTGAAAACCAACAATGGGAGGTAGGACAGTAAAGGGGGGAAAGTAGTCAAAGAGGATAACAAATCAGGTTTAGTAACATCAATAAACAAATATGGATAGAAGAACAAACCATATCTCAATAATAACCCTAAATGTTAATGGCTTAAACTCACCAATTAAGAGACACAGGCTAGTAGAATGGATCAAAAAACAAGACCCAACAATATGCTGTCTACAGGAGACGCATTTGATAGGAAAAGATATACATAGACTGAAGGTGAAAGGTTGGGAAAAATCATATCACTCATATGGACCGCGGAAACAAGCAGGAGTGTCCATACTCATATCTAATAAAATAGATTTCAAGCCAAAGCTAATCAAAAGGGATATAGAAGGACACTTCATACTGCTCAAGGGAACCATACACGAACAAGACATAACAATCATAAATATATATGCCCCAAATAATGGTGCAGCTGTGTTCATCAAGCAAACTCTTCTCAAGTTCAAGAGTCTAATAGACCAACATACAATAATCATGGGAGACTTCAACACACCTCTCTCACCACTGGACAGATCTTCCAAACAAAAGTTAAATAAGGAAACTATAGAACTCAATAACACAATTAACAACCTAGACTTAATTGACATATATAGACTATACCACCCAACATCAAGTAGCTACACTTTTTTCTCAGCAGCACATGGAACCTTCTCAAAAATAGACCATATACTATGTCACAGGGCAACTATTAGACAATACAAAGGGGTAGAGATAATACCATGCATCTTATCTGATCATAATGGAATGAAACTGAAAATCAATGATAAAAGAAGAAAGGAAAAAGCAAGCATCACCTGGAGAATGAACAATAGGTTGCTGAGTGATCAATGGGTTTTAGAAGACATCAAGGAGGAAATTAAAAAATTCCTAGAGTTAAATGAAAACACAGACACAACATATCGGAATCTATGGGACACATTGAAAGCAGTTCTAAGAGGAAAATTCATTGCTTGGAGTTCATTCCTCAAAAAAAGAAAAAACCAACAAATAAATGATCTCATACTTCATCTCAAAATCCTAGAAAAAGAAGAGCAAAACAACAGCAAAAGAAGTAGAAGGCAAGAAATAATTAAAATCAGAGCTGAAATTAATGAAATTGAAACAAAAGAAACAATTGAAAAAATTGACAAAACTAAAAGCTGGTTCTTTGAAAAAATAAATAAAATTGACAGACCCTTAGCCATGCTAACGAAGAGAAGAAGAGAGAGAACCCAAATTACTAGCATACGGGATGAAAAAGGCAATATCACAACAGACACTTCAGAAATACAGAAGATAATCAGAAATTACTTTGAATCCTTATACTCCAATAAAATAGAAGATAGTGAAGGCATAGATAAATTCCTTGAGTCCTATGATCTGCCCAGATTGAGCCAGGAGGATATAGACAACCTAAACAGACCAATAACAATAGAGGAAATAGAAGAAACCATCAAAAGACTACCAACTAAGAAAAGCCCAGGACCGGATGGGTATACAGCAGAGTTTTACAAAACCTTTAAAGAGGAACTAACACCAATACTTTTCAAGCTATTTCAGGAAATAGAAAAAGAGGGAGAACTTCCAAATTCATTCTACGAGGCCAACATCACCCTGATTCCGAAACCAGACAAAGACACATCAAAGAAGGAAAACTACAGACCAATATCTCTAATGAACCTTGATGCAAAAATCCTCAATAAAATTCTGGCGAATCGGATTCAAATACATATCAAAAAAATTATACATCATGATCAAGTAGGATTCATCCCTGGGATGCAAGGCTGGTTTAATATACGGAAATCAATAAATGTTATTCACCACATCAATAGACTTAAAAATAAGAACCATATGATCATCTCAATAGATGCAGAAAAAGCATTCGACAAAGTACAGCATCCCTTTATGTTCAAAACGCTAGAAAAATTAGGGATAACAGGATCATACCTCAACATTGTAAAAGCAATCTATGATAAGCCACAGGCCAGCATCATTCTGAATGGAGAAAAATTGAAGGCATTCCCTCTAAGATCTGGTACAAGACAGGGATGCCCTCTCTCACCACTTCTGTTCAACATAGTCCTCGAAACACTGGCCAGAGCAATTAGACAGTCAAAAGAAATTAAAGGCATAAAAATAGGAAAAGAAGAACTTAAATTATCACTATTTGCAGATGATATGATTCTATACCTAGCAGACCCAAAAGGGTCTACAAAGAAGCTATTAGAGCTAATAAATGAATTCAGCAAAGTGGCAGGATATAAGATCAACACGCATAAATCAAAGGCATTCCTGTATATCAGCGACAAATCCTCTGAAACGGAAATGAGGACAACTACTCCATTCACAATATCCCCCCAAAAAATAAAATACTTGGGAATCAACCTAACAAAAGAGGTGAAAGATTTATACAATGAAAATTACAGAACCCTAAAGAAAGACATAGAAGAAGACCTTAGAAGATGGAAAAACATACCCTGCTCATGGATAGGCAGAACTAACATCATCAAAATGGCGATATTACCAAAAGTTCTCTATAAGTTCAATGCAATGCCAATCAAAATCCCAACAGCATATCTTGTAGAAATAGATAAAAGAATCATGAAATTCATATGGAATAATAAAAGACCCACAATAGCAAAAACAATACTAAGCAGGAAGTGTGAATCAGGCGGTATAGCGATACCAGACTTCAAAATATACTACAGAGCAATAGTAACAAAAACAGCATGGTACTGGTACCAAAACAGGCGGGTGGACCAATGGTACAGAATAGAGGACACAGTAACCAATCCACAAAACTACAACTATCTTATTTTTGATAAAGGGGCTAAAAGCATGCAATGGAGGAAGGATAGCATCTTCAACAAATGGTGCTGGGAAAACTGGAAATCCATTTGCACCAAAATGAATCTGAATCCCTATCTCTCGCCGTGCACAAAAGTTAACTCAAAATGGATCAAGGAGCTTGATATTAAATCAGAGACACGGCATCTGATAGAAGAAAAAGTTGGTTATGATCTACACGCTGTGGGATCGGGCTCCAAATTCCTCAATAGGACACCCATAGCGCTAGAGTTAACAAATAGAATCAACAAATGGGACTTACTCAAACTAAAAAGTTTTTTCTCAGCAAAAGAAACAATAAGAGAGATAAATAGGGAGCCTACATCCTGGGAACAAATCTTTACTCCACACACTTCAGATAGAGCCCTAATAACCAGAATATACAAAGAACTCAAAAAATTAGACAATAAGATAACAAATAACCCAATCAATAAATGGGCCAAGGACCTGAACAGACACTTCTCAGAGGAGGACATACAATCAATCAACAAGTACATGAAAAAATGCTCACCATCGCTAGCAGTCAGAGAAATGCAAATCAAAACTACCCTAAGATACCATCTCACTCCAGTAAGACTGGCAGCCATTAGGAAGTCAAACAACAATAAGTGCTGGAGAGGATGCGGGGAAAAGGGCACTCTTGTTCATTGCTGGTGGGACTGCAAATTGGTGCAGCCAATTTGGAAAGCAGTATGGAGATTTCTCGGAAAGCTGGGAATGGAACCACCATTTGACCCAGCTATTCCCCTTCTCGGTCTATTCCCTAAAGCCCTAACAAGAGCATGCTACAGGGACACTGCTACATCGATGTTCATAGCAGCTCAATTCACGATAGCAAGACTGTGGAACCAGCCTAGATGCCCTTCAATAGATGAATGGATAAAAAAAATGTGGCATTTATACACTATGGAGTATTACTCTGCATTAAAAAATGACAAAATTATAGAATTTGGAGGGAAATGGATGGCATTAGAGCAGATTATGCTAAGTGAAGCTAGTCAATCTTTAAAAATCAAATACCAAATGACTCCTTTGATATAAGGGGTGTAAACAAGGACAGGGTAGGGACGAAGAGCTTGAGAAGAATATTTACAGTAAACAGGGATGAGAGGTGGGAGGGAAAGGGAGTGAGAAGGGAAATTGCATGGAAATGGAAGGCGATCCTCAGGGTTATACAAAATGTCATATAAGAGGTAAGGAGGGGTAAGTCAAGAGAATACAAATGGAAGACATGATTTACAGTAGAAGGGGTAGAGAGAGAAATGGGGAGGGGAGGGGAGGGGAGGGGAGGGGAGGGGAGGGGGGATAGTAGACAATAGGACAGACAGCAGAATACACCAGACACTAGAAAGGCAATATGTCAATCAATGGAAGGGTAACTGATGTGATACAGCAATTTGTATACGGGGTAAAAGCGGGAGTTCATAATCCACTTGAATCAAATCAAACCGTGTAATATGATGTATTAAGAACTATGTAATGTTATGAACGACTAATAAAAAAAAAATGGGATCTGGATGAACAAGACCATTTTGTGTGCGTGTGCGTGTGTGTGTGTGTGTGCGCCTTCTAAATGCCAAGCTGAGTTCTACATTGTTATGGTTTGGATTTGCAGTGTCCCATGTTGAAGGCTGATCCCCAGGGCAGGAATGTTGGGGAGGGGAGTGGGCAGGTGATGGGATAGTGTGGGCTCTGACCTCACAGTGGATTAGTCCCCTGTTGGCTGAGTGGACCCTGGGAGGTCATGGAACCTGCAGGAGGCAGGGCCTGGTTGAAGGGCATGGGACCTTGGGGGTGATATCTCATCCCTGCTTTTCAGCTGCCTTGGGCTGAGCTGCTTGCTCCCCAATGCCTCCCTCTCCATCATGAGGTTCTCCCTCACCTCAGGCCCCAGCAATGGAGCCAAACAACCCTGGACCCAAACCTGTGAAACCATAACTGGAACAAATAATTCCTCCTCTAAGCTGATTTCCTCTGTATTCTTCACATTAAAGAAAAGCTGGCTAACAGAAACCTCAGTCACCTCTCCCAGTCCTTGCTTGAGATTTAAAGGCGTGTGCACCTCCTGGACTTCACAAGTGCTAATCCATTCAACTGGTCAAAAACAGTGAAGAGGGCTCTGTTTTCCCTGAGATGTCAGACTGATGGAGTCCAAAGCCCTGCATGGCCTGGGCCGTGGTCCAAGGCCACTGTCAGACCTAACGGGGCGCACATTGTGACTGCTCAGCCTCTGTGGGTTGCTTTAAATCTGACATGTTCTTTCCCCTCTTTCTCTTCTCCCCCTCCTGCTCCTTAGCTGTGAAGGAGCAAGGTTGCATTCTTCCTGTCCTAGCACAAGTTAGCTGTCCTTGAGCTCTCACACCAGGAATGCAGTAATTCAGACATGGGACACTGCAAGAAGACCCAGGAACAGCCATCTCCCAAGTCCTTCCAGTGAATTATGACCCCCATAGGGCACACCCAGAGTGTAGCTTTGAATCACCTCTTTGAAAGTCCCCTGTTCCCCCGTTGGGTAGAATCAGAGCCTCTAGGATAGGAGTCCCCTGTGCTTCTCCTCTCCTGGCAAAGCTATAAAACTTCTTTTTTTTTTTCTCAAAACTCTCTTCATTATTGGATAGGTGTCGGGACAAAGACTGAGCTGTTGGTTAACAAGAGTTTCCAGGATTGAGAACACGTAACAGAAACAGTGGCCTTGCTCTGACCCTCCTCAGCTGGCCGACTCTCCCTACCCTTCTGACTGGTAGTCTTTCAAGACCCCAATTCAGGAACTGGTATGATCTGATTTAAATGATTCATACCAGGAGAAAGGGCTTAATTGCTTCTTTCTTCATTTTAGAATATTAATATAAACTGTATATTAAAACATTATTCATAAAAATATTTTAAAATTATGAAATACAAATAAGAAACTTATAATCTTAATTTCAATTATATTGATAATTACTTTGGATGCCAGTAATTGTCAAAAGAACAATTAAAAAGCAAATCTTGTCAAATAGACTTTAAAAAATGATCCAAGTATACACTGTCTACAAAAAAAATTCACCTTAAATATAATGGTATAAGTAGATGAAAGTAAAAGAATCAGCTGGGCATGGTGGCGGATGCTTGAATCTCAGCTGCTTGGGAGGCTGAGGCAGTAGATTATGAGTTCAAAGCCAGACTCAGCAACAGTGAGACCCTGTCTCTAAATATAATATAAAATAGGGCTGGGGATATGGCTCAGTGGTTGCGTGCCCCTGAGTTCAATCCCCAGTACCAAAAAAAAAAAGTAAAAGAATCAAAATATATACTACAGAAACACTAATCAAAGAAGTCGGGGGTGGCTGTTGATTTTTACCCTAAAGAAAACTACAAGAGTAAGAACAGGTGCTGTAATGACAGAACCATCAGCTCAGCAAGAGCCACCCACAGCACAGCTTCAGGACCCATGGAGCAAACTTACTGCCCCAGGGAGAGATGGACAAACCCGTAACCTTGGCAACATGCTTGCCCAAGCTCAGCCACAGCCAGAGCTGGCTGAGCGGGAACCAGCCAGCACAGAAGAGCTGGACAGCTCCAGCTGCCAGCTGCCTCCAAGAGGGCTGCCAAGGCCCCTCAGCCCCAGCAGAGGCCCCTTCCCAAAGTGCACAGGGTGTGAGCAGGACGGCCAGCTGTGCACCCCACACACAGACCAGACAGGACGTCCATGGCGGTTTTCTTTCTTCTTTATGAGACTGATTTTATTTTTGATTGACCTCTTGATACATAATATTGCCCTGAATGAACGTTTACCTTGAAAATATATAATCTATTGCAACAAATTGTAAACAAGCTGACCACTTCCTATGGGCCAGTTATGCTTTTTGAGAAAAAAAAAATAAATTCTAGAACAAAACATGTTGAAATCCTTTCAAATAATTGTATAAGAAAAGTATTTCCTCAAAATATAAGGTTCGTGATGTTGAGGATTGAAATATACCACTAAATGAAAAGTATTTTCCACAGGTTGATAGAAGCATATATTTAAAAATCAGCAAACAGGAAAAAAATTTGCAACTCAGCTCATAGTTCAAGGTTAGTATTTCTTAAAACCAGAACAAAATCCCTGATACTGACAGGAATGAGTTGGTAGCACAACAGAAAAATGGGCAAAACAAACAAGACAAATTCTGTGGGTGTGAAATACCAGGATTTGTGATATTCATGTGAAATATCAAACTTATAGTCAAAGTACTAATTTAGCTCATCAAAATTGGGTTTTTTTTTTGTTTGTTTGCTTGCTTTGGGTTTTTACATAACAGATTGACCAAATTCATCTTTTGGAAAGACCTTCTCTAAAGGAGCTGCACTGGTAGAATGGCTGTGGAAATACAAAATTTTGAAATTCTCTTGGGGACAAAATTTAATGTATCTATTAAATATGTGAATGCATTTTACTTGGACCTTCAGTTCCACCCCTGAGAATGACACACACATACACACACACACACACACACACACACACACACATCCACACACACCTACATTCACATGCACATATAGACCCAAATACACACACATCTATATTCACATGCACACACAAACATAGACACACTCATCTACATTTACATGCACACACTACCACATAACATTATTTGTCTAGGACTTTTTTGAAATAGCAGAAATCAGAATCAGAAACCATCCAATACTAGAGAAATCTGCAAAACAGGACATTTGATGGAACATAGGATGGCAAAAAAAAAAAAAAAAAAAAAAGTCTCTCTTTGCCCTGATACTGAACCTACTTCATAAAGAACTGAGATCCCAAGGGCATGCTGTGCATGCAATTCCAGGGTTTTGAGGGAAAGTTATGAATTCCTCTCTGTGTGCCTTCCCTTCCTTGGCTTCACATGAAAACCCAGGAGATCATGAGAGCACTTTAGACAGGGTGACGGGACAGGTGAAGAACTGAGATTGCTTCACTTTGTGAACTTTTGATATAATTTATCATGAGAAGTAGGATAAGAGACCGTGTTTCAGTTCCACTATCATATCTTCAGATGGAAAGATGTGCAATGGTAACCTAGTGAGGTCTGAGTGGAAGGCCCCTGACTGTAAGGCAGGTGAGCTGAAGCTCTGAGATTTTCTGGGAGGCCAGGGCTCCTTCCAAGGAGGGAAACCTGGGGAGTGGGCCTGGGGAGCAGCACAGCCCCCGTGCTGGGAGCAGGGTCCTACAGGGGGCCAGCCATGGGTGCAATGGCTGGGGGGGGTGCGTGGCAGGTGTGTGGTAATGGGCTATCACAGGTCTTTAACTCTGGCAAAAGAAAGAACATGGAAACAGGTGGCCAGGTCCGGCAGGGTTTCTAGGTCAGGGCCAGCACTAGGGCAAAACAAGGACACTGGTGTCTGCTAAGCAGGACAGAGACATCTCTGACTGACACTGCAAAACCCTCCCGCTTGGTGTGACGCAGAGGACAGTTTGGAAGGTGTCCTGAGAGGAAGGAGGCAGGCCCCTGAGGAGGATGCTGTGGCATTTGAGATGTGGACACAGACAGCTTGATTCTGCTGTTATTGGTGGAGATAAACCCATTTCCATTCACAAGGAAAGATACAGTGTGAAAACAGGATGACATGGGTGTTCAGGGGCAGCCATGGAGCAGCACAGCCAAGGGAGCACTGGGGGTCAGGATTGCCAACTTGAGCAGCTGCATGAGACGGTTCATGGGGCAAAGTCGAGGTCACTTCTGCTGCAGCCTGTGGCACAATTCAACCTCGAGGTGGCTGTCAGGGAGGCAGAGACTCTGCAAGGAAATCCAGTCCCTCAGAACGTCAGAGACGCTGTAGTGCGAATTTCATGCCCACACTGTAAGTGGTATCAGCTATTTTAGTAAATTCCCACCACACTGCAATATACCACCAAAAAAGAGAAAGCTTTAAACTGATTTCCTAAATTGAGATGTTGCTTTAAATCTTAGGAGAGACGCCCCAGATGCGCTGCCGACCCAGTTGGTATCAATGTGTGAGTCGGGTCTAGACTTGGACAGCAGCCTGAAAGGGACTGTCCTCTCCATGTGTCTCCTGCATGTTTTGTGAACTTCCTTCAGATGGACGTAGAGTTTTATGATCCAAATATGATGGAATATTTTTGACTGTCGTTAGACCCTGGGGACTTCTGTACCTGACCTGGGATTGCATTTCCCTTTTTTCTGCTATTCTGCCTTATGAGGGTCTCCATCAGCACAGACTGACACTCCAGGAAGGTCCTCTCTGGTGCGTCCCACCTAAGAAGTTGCCACCATTGTTACTATCACCAAGTTTGTCCCTTCCAGTGAACCCACACTTCCTGCCACGCCTGAGTGTGCCCTGAGAGTCCCCAAAACAAAACACTGGGGTGAAAATGAAGGATCTGGGGGGGTGGGGTGTGGGGGGTTCTTCCAAGGGTCTGAAGGTGCAGCCTGGAGCACAGAGTGAGCCCCTTCTCCAGGCCACATGCAGCTCCCGGTTGACCCAGCCCAGGGCAGCCCCAGGGAGCACCTGGGAATGGGGGAGCTGCCAGGGAGGGAGTTCAGATACGGCCCCCCGAGGCCATAACACAGGATATAGGAGGGTGTACCCAGAGGTTGGCTACAGGGAAGACTGCCAGCATGACAGGATGAGAACCTCGCCTTCCTTGAGTTTGCACACGACGATTCGGAGCAGCTCCTCATTGTTGGGACAGTTTGCACATGGCTTTGAGGTTCTGGTGGAAGGCTGAGGTTTAGAGAAGATGTCGTGTGGCCCAAGTTTCATGTTCACTGTAAAGGTCACCTTGGTGACAGTTGCCAAGATTGTTCACTGCTTCAAAAGTGAAAACTAAAACTAACCAGGTATTCACCAAAGATTTTATCATAGCTCTTGTGGAATCCAGGGAATCTCATCTTGCAATTTAAACTAAGAAATTTTTCAAACATAGGCCTGTGCTACAAACTCTGGATTTTATTCCATTTTCTTGTCATTAAAAACACCTTGGTGGAGTTAGTTTGTTCTAGTTTGCCCCTGGAGACTGGATGCGGTCCTGACCTCCCAGCAGGGCAGGTTCTCAGCCCAGAGGTCCAGGTGAGGTCCTGCCGTCCCTCAGCTTGTCCTGGCCACTGGGCCACCATGCCCTTACAGGGAGCAGGTGGAGGAGGCCTGACCTAGAAGGCTGGCTCAGGAGTTAGGGTCTGTCCCCTGCTGTCACCTGTGCTCCTGTGCTGCATTGATGGGAATGACAGGGCTTCCTTGTCACAGGAGGGGACTGGGCATTCTCTTTCAGAATCAGACTTGTTTTTGCTTAATCAGGTGTCTCCTTGCATACCTTGTAGGAATCTGAAACAGTCACTACTTCACCACCTAAGATATTCCATTCTCAGTGTCCAGATCTAAGTTATTTTTTTTTTTTTACTTTTGAGTCATGGTATCCTTGCTAATTTTTGAAATAGAGTTCACTTACTCATGTTTTTTCTTTTAATATTTATTTTTTAGTTGTAGGTGGACACAATTCCTTTATTTAATTTTTATGTGGTGCTGAGGGTGGAACCCAGTGCCTCATACGTGCTAGGCAAGTGTTCTACCTCTGAGCTACAACCCCCGCCCCATTTAGTAATGGCTTTATGTACCTCAGAAAAAGTCTGGCGGCCTAATTTTTCTAACAGAATTACTAAGCTGCATTATCTTTGACAAGTCAACATCAATGCCTGAGAAGAACATTGACTCGGCATGTGTGTGTAGGAAATGTCCCTGAAGGGGACACATCTTTGAGGTACAAAGGACCAAGTATAGATCAGACCATCAGATCATTAGATGGAGGACCACTGCCCCCACTTAACAGAGATTTTGTGGCCCGGGGTCCCTGGAACACTGCCACTCGGCCAACCTGTGGATGTATTAAGGGCAGAAGCCTGGGTCAGGTACCTTCCCCCATCACAGCGCTGTACTAAGGCACCAGAGGCAGAGCAGACGTGGAACAGCTGTCCAGTGGAGTTTAAAACACAAGTACCATGCACAGGTGGCCACGTTAGGTGGTATCAACAGCAGACTATGGCTTTTAGTACTTACCTTTTGCACATGAGTTTGAGTTTCCATTCTAAACTGCTTTTTTGTGTTGATATCTCAAAACTCCTGTCTGTTTCTGGTCAAGAGGAATCTCTTCTGTACCAGAATTTTCCTGAACGCTTTCTTCACATCTTTGTTTCTCAGGGTATATATGAATGGGTTCACCAGCGGGGTGACCACGCAGTAGAACACGGAGATCACTTTGCCAATGGTGAAGTTGTACTTGGCTGGAGGGTGGACGTAGGCGAAGATGATGGTGCCGTAGTAGATGGTGACCACGGTGAGGTGGGAGGCACAGGTGGAGAAGGTCTTCTTCGGAGCCTCCAGGGAGGACAGCCTGAGGACGGTGGCCACAATGTTGCCGTAGGAGGACATGGTGAGGAGGAAGGAGCTGAGAATCACCACAGAGCTGCAGGTGTAGCCCAAGGCCTCTGCCAAGAACGTGTCTGAGCAGGAAAGTTTAAAAATGGGGTCTGAGTCACAGAAGAAGTGGTTGATCTTCTGGGAGCCACAGAAGTTCAGGCAAGAGATGAGTATGGTAGGTAGGAGGGGGGCCGCGAAGCCCCCGACCCAAGACCCAGCTGCAAAGCGCAGGCAGAGCTGAAGGCTCATGAGGACGGAGTAGCGGAGAGGGCTGCAGATGGCCACATACCGGTCGTAGGCCATCACCGCCAGCAAGATACACTTGGTGGCCCCCATGGAGAAGAAGAAGTAGTACTGGACAATGCAGCCAGGGACAGAGATGGCCGTGCCCTTGGACAGGCAGGTGGCCAGCAGCTTAGGCACCGTGGCTGTGGTGTACCAGATCTCCAGAAAGGACAGGTTTCCTAGGAAAACGTACATGGGTGTCTGCAGCGTGGCCTCCACCAGGACGATGAAGATGATGAGGGTGTTTCCCACGAGGGAGAGCAGGTACACGGCCAGAAACAGGGCGAAAAGTACATGCTGCAGCCAGGGCACTCCTGAGAACCCCAGCAGAAGGAACTCCCTCACCGCCGTCCTGTTGGCCAGGTCCATGCCGCATCCTCTGGTCGGGAAGGAGTCGACCACACTCAAGGCCTGGGAGACTTCACCTGGGCTGTCTGGCCGATCTTCAGGAACAGTCTCCCATGGGGCAGTTCTGGTGATCCACGTTTTACAGATGAAGAAATGAGGGGGTCAGCCGTTTTCCTAGGGGTCTCCTCACCCTTCAGTGGCAGGGTGGGTTGGAACCCAGGAAGGTGGCCCCAGGCCAGTCCAAACTTGTACATCAAAGTACTGAACCTGGCATGGCCCTGTCACTGGAAACTCACCTCCCAAAGCACAGAGGGTGCCTGAGAGACCAAGATGGGGGCCTGCCCTGCGGGAAGGAGGAGTGCCCCCAGCTTCAGCCTGGGGACCCGTCATCTGCTCCATCAGTCAAGAGCGGGCGCAGCGGGTGGCCTCCGTGAAACCAGCCTCAGAGTACAAAGCAGGAGTGGAGGGGACAAGAGCGGAAGACATCTGTTTACAGGCACTCTTCACCCCCCAAGTTCTGGCTGACTTTAGAATCCTTACACCTGTTATTTGCATCTGTCAGAAACAGTCA
Source organism: Urocitellus parryii (assembly GCF_045843805.1). Lineage (NCBI taxonomy): Eukaryota > Metazoa > Chordata > Mammalia > Rodentia > Sciuridae > Urocitellus > Urocitellus parryii. Next base: position 169,959,324 of record NC_135531.1, on the reverse strand, counting down.
AGCCAATAGATTCTTAAAGGTACCAGAAAGCTCTAGAGAAGTGAGGATTCCCAGAAGGTACACCCAGGTGCCTTGGTGCCAAAAATCCAGATGATGATATAAAGGAAAAAAATATCTGGGTAGCCATCCTAAAAATGTTCTTGTATGTGTAGAATGGGATGGAAGCGTATATAAAGTCTCTGCGGAAACAACACGGGCATCTGTCTCCAGCATCACCGTAAAAACAACAGCTGAGTGCGACGAGCGGTCAGCTGGGTCCTGTCTGTCCACCTCCTGCTTTAGAATGTGGAGATTCTCAGGCACTAGACCCCCAGGCTCCCCCACAGCGTCTACGTTCCCTGCAGTGCACAGGGGAGGAAGGGAGGGGAGCTTTCATGGACAGGTCTTGGAAATTATTCGCCACAGAGTTAGAAGATCAAGTAATGTTACTGTGGTTGGGGATATCATTTTTTAAATGTTTTTTATTTGCTTTAATCAGTTATACATGACAGTAGAATGCATTTATGCACTTTGCTATACATAGATGGGTTATGATTTCTCATTTTTCTGAGTGTATATGTTATAGGAACATATTGGTCCTGCAGTCACACACACACACACATATATATATATATAAAGTAATGATGTCTTTTAGTGGCCTAAAAATGCTGATATTTTTTCATATTTCCATAACAAAATTTAAATTGTACTTCTTGCTATACCACGATCCAACAGCATTTGAAATGTCACACCGTCCCTCCCTTTTCCTAAGTCTTTTCCCTGGTCACCCAGTCCTCTGTACTAACAGGCAGGCTCCATGTTCCTCAGCTGCAGGAACTTAGAAAGTGAAGAGAGAGAAAATATCTTCTAAGCCAAGCAATACTTTCATTAAAATAAAACTCAAAGTGTAAAAAGCACCTCGCACTTTATTAATCTGGTGGTTTTAATGCATAGCCTGCAGTCTTTGCTCCTGCGTGGAGGAGGTCCTGCTAGGCCACGGGCATCACTGCTGGGCAGTTATGGGCCTGGCCCTTTCCCGTGGGCTACTGGGGAGCGGGCGCTCAGCTTTTCCCTGGGTACACTCACGTGCTGTTGTATTTTGCTCATTTTCAGAAATGTGATGTTGTTGGTCAAATAATCTTAGTTCTTCTTTTCAGCGAGGCCATGGCTCAAATCAAATGAACCCATTGCCTCATCTACGTAGCAGGGACCTCCTGGTGTCTATGCCATTCACGGACACACAGCATCTGTGTTACCAGTTAGCACCCCAGTGTTTGCTTGTCTTTCTCCCCTGTGGTCGGGGCTGGGGAGGGAAGGCCAGGGAATCTCCCTGGGGGCTTCATTAGGACTTCTCAGCCTGGGAGAGCTGGGCTCGACTTTGGGACATCACAGGGGCTCCCTGAGGACTTCACTTTCGTGAGGGTCACAGTTGCTCTCCCAGGGACTGAGGAAGAGCAGAGGAGGCCTCAGGGATGTCCCTGGGCCCCAGGCCACTGCAGCTGCCCTGCCGGTGGCACTCCCCTTAGAAACAGGACTGATGCAGCCCTCTCCCAGCGGGCCCTGGCTCCACACACAGCGGGCCCTGGCTCCACGCCCAGCATTGCAAAGTGGATGGCAGAGATGGGGCTGCTCTCTGGCTCCACAGCGAGGTTGCAGCACCAGGCGCCCTGAACACATATACGAGCCCTCTGGCCACGGGGAAGTCTCCTTCACAAAGAACTAAAACACAAAGGGGCCCTTGTCCTTCCACAACAGTGAGTGAGCCTAGGGGGACAAGGCCTTCCACCAGGAGGTGGGCATAGCAGGAAGTGGGCGTAGCAGTCGGCAGGGTCTGGGGGGGAGCACCCTGGGTGTCAGGAGATGATATGGATGCGTGCGTGCACAGCGACAAGGGGACCTGGAAAGAAGTGTGACCTTGTTCAAGTCACTCCAAAAAAGTAGTCTTTGACCTTCTTAATTTAATTCAATTTTTATTACATATTTAAAAGATAATTCGTGGGGTAGAAAGTTATGATTTTTCTAAATACAAAAAATCAAACCAAACTAATGAAAATAGGCATTAATCTCAAACATTTAACACATTCGTGATGAGAACATTGGAAGTTCACTCTCAGCAATATGAAACACGCAGTTCTTATTGTCAGCTGTAACACCATGCATGGTGTGTAACAGACCTCAGAAAAGTCAGACTTCCTCCTGCCCAGCTGAGGCTGCCATCCATTACTGCCGTCCCCTCCTCCCAGGCCCCCACCCAGGCACGCAGAAGCTGCCCTCTGGTCCTGGGAGGTGATGTTTTAGGGTCCACCTGTGAGTGAGAACCGGAGGCCTTTGGGTCTCTGCTTACCTCATTCAGCATGACATTCTCTGGCTCCATCAATGTTATTGAAAACTACAGGGTTTCTCTTTCTTTGAAGCTGATTGATAGGAAAGCCCTGGTGTGAACAACCGCACCTTCCCCATGACCCATCCATCCGTGGGCACTTAGATTGGCTCCCTGGCATCTGTGAGTAACACCACATCCCACGTGGCAGGCCAGCTGTCCCTCTGACATGCTGACTTCAATGTGTTTGGGTAAATACCAGACCTGAAATGGCTGGTCATAGAGTAAGTCTTTTTTTTTTTGAGCACTTTGTCTACCATTTTCCATAATTGCTGTAATAAATTGCATTCTCACCAGGGGCTCATTTTTTTCCACTTCCTTGCCAATACTTACTTTCCATCTTTTTTATAACAAACTTTTTCTTTCTTTTTTTTTTTTTTTTTTTTTGGTAGCAGGGATTGAAGCCAGGGACACTTAACCACTGAGGCATGTCCCCAGCCCTTTTTATATTTATTTACAGACAAGCTCTCACTGAGTTGCCATCCTCATCTCAGCCTCCCATTGATAACAACTGTTTTAACAGGTCGGGGTGATGCCTCATGGTGGTCTAATCTGCATGTGCCCAGTGATCAGCCCTGTTGGGCATGTCTCCATGTCAGGGCGAGAGTGCAGTAAATCACCAAGTCGACCTTAAAGCAGGAGGTGGAAACTTGCTTCACCATTATATGTCCTTCCCAGTGAACCCACCCGGATTTTTCTGCGTTGATTCTGTTCCCTGTGGCTTAATAGTTCCTTCCTAGTTCACTGCCTGCAGCTCTTGGGGAGCATCTAGGGTTTTTTCTGAATGCAGTCATGTGCTCAGTGAGACCCTTTCACCTCCTCCTGTCTTGTTTGGGCCCTCTGAGGTCCCTTTCTGTGTCATTTCTCTGCTCTAGTGCCCTGCCGGTGGGCGGTTTGGGGCTGTTGACCTGGGGGCTTTCCCTGCTCACACTTCGTTCCGTGCTGGCTGCAGGATCTCATGGAAGAAGAAACAGATCCCTCAGACCAGCATCTTCTACCCAGGAGCCCCACACCTAAGGCAGGATCCCCTGAGACCCGCTGCCTTTACTTCACACTGAGAACCTAGGGCTGGGGTCAGCTGGGCAGAGAGGGATCTGCCAAAGTGGCTGCAGATCAGGCAGCATACGGGGAACCCACCTGCACCAGCCCACACCATGGCCATCAAGGGCTGAGCTGAAGCAGCATCTGACTCAGGTACTCTTGGCTGACTATAGAGATGACAGTGGGAGGCCAGAGGCCAGCCACAGCTGGTTTACCACTTGTAACAAGCCTACTTCCCACCTGACCAGACCTGCCCCACACACTCACCATTTTCCGCCTTCTGGGGAGACCTGACATCCTTCTTGTGGACCTCATAGCACCTGCAGGTCACAGGGAGACAAATGTGAGCCAGAGCCACTTGGGCCTCACACAGCAGAGAAGACACAGTCCTGGAGATGGATTCTGAGTTCCACAGGGTGAGAGATACAGGCCTCTGAGACTGTGGAAGGCCACCCCCTCCCACCAGCTGTCTGTTAACTAGCCAAGGCTCCACAAGACCCTTCTCTCACCCCAACCCAAATATGCACACTCTGGGGCCCTGACTGACAGGAGATGCATCACACTCCTGGATACATAGGCCAGGAAGACAAGGTATTGGCAAAAGCCCTTTTCAGGCAGGACTTCCTCCCTGCAAGGGGACCTGCCCCACCAGGGGGACATTTCCACTCATGCAGAGCTGAGCCTGGCTTTCCACAGCAGGCCCTATTGGCTAGGAAGCTCTTCTGGGCACAGAGTCCCAGGCATATGTGAGGAATTACAGCCTTGGTTCCAAGGCAGCCTACCATGACCTCAGAGAAGGTGTGTGCCTGGTCAGGCCTGACTGGGAGGGAAGGAGGCAGGCATAAATCACTTGGGAAAAGGCCAGGACTTCATGGGCAAGGCCTCCTCACACTTTTACTCTGTCAACTGATTTTCAGACAATAATAATAATAATAATAATAATAATAATACAATCAGGAAGTACAAGTATTAAGTGCATAAAAAACGAATTACATGACAGTAATAAAAAGAACTCAGTGAAAGAACAAGCAAACATTTGAACCAGCTCAGGTTAGAGCCTGCCTCACTCAGAGTTCAGAATAAATACCCACTTGCAAAGGGGTAATCACATTCCCCTAACTTTGAGTGCTGAAATGCGGCCCCAGAAAGGCTCATCCCCTGTGTCCAGGAGGGGACACCTAAGAATTTATCTCTCAAAATCCACCATGCTTCCTGTTCTATACATATACTTAATAAGATAAATTCAAAGGAAAAAAAGAATGACACATCTATAAAAAGGGGGCTCTTCCACCAAACTGCAACAGGGGGCAAGAAGGCTACCTTACCTCAGGGCAGATGTCTGCAGTGTTTACAAAGAGACATGAATTCATTTGAAGGGAAAATTAAAAGACAAAAAAATATAACCTAAAAATAAATTCCATGAGAAAATGACTGAAAACCATTTCAAAGAACATGGAAATACACAGAAAAATGTTCATGCTAATGGTATTCAGTGAAAAGCAATATACAGCCACATGGAAGTAAAAAAGGATAGACAGGTAAGAGGGTAAACACACAAGGATGAACAGTGAGAGAGCTGCTCTTCACACTGCAGTGCAGATTACCCAAAATCAATAACCTGAGAATTTCCCTAAGTGTACAAAATTATAAAGGGTGCACACAAAGGGACCAAATTTAAAAATATAAATAGAATGAAATTGTCAAAAACCTAAAAATGAAACTGGGAACGAGTGAGGTTCCTGAAGCAGGAACAGGGAAAGAAACTGGGAGACCCAAAGACTCAGACAGCACAAGAATCTAACCAACTGAGGCAGAGAAACCACACATTGCACATTACAGAACTCCAGTGATAAAGCACTAATGGTAACATTAATGTACTGAAAACTCAATAAGACAGAACTAAGAAAAATTCTGTTTCCTCACAGCTGGTTAAACTAGAAGAATGACAGAATTGGCACTGCACTCACCTCCAGGCAGAGGTTGGAGAGAGCAAGGAGAGAGGGCAGCCTGCCCAGGGCCAACCCATTCCTATTTGGACAGGAATATATGGGTATATAGATTCTTACTAAACTGAGCATTGAAAAATTATTTCAAGAACTCTCTGTGCTTGTTACATCCAATTACTGCATCCAAATAAATGTTAATGGATAATATAAAAATCTTCCACTAATGAAGAAATGAAATTCTTGGTGGGGTGACACGGTACATGCCTGTTTTCCCACAGGCTCCTGATGCTGAGGTTGAAGGATCATGAGTTTAAAGCTAGGCTCAGAAACAGGGAGACATAAGCAACTCAGTGAGACCATGTCTATAAATTAAAAAAAAAAAAAATTTAAAAAAAAGTGCCACAGATGTGGCTCAGAGGTTGAGTGCCACAGGACTTTGGGGGGCACTCAAACATTCTTGAGACAAACTGGAATTTTATGGCACCAAGACTTGATAAAGAAAACAACACAAACCAGCTCAGGGAAGCACCCTGTCACCCACAGTACACCAGGAACCACCACTTGGTGACTAAACTCTTCCTCAAGCTTGGAGACCATTGTCACAGTAGATGCAACCCAGGTGGCTTCTTCTAGGGAATAAAGGAAACCTGAGCCGCTGGGACATTTGGTCCTGGAAGGTCACTGTGCTCTCCTTTCCCTGGAGTGGAATGTTCCCTCCTGCAGGACCTCAGTTCTCACTGTCACCCAAGCACCCACCAGCAGGCACATGAAGGTCCTGGCCTATGAGGCCTTTTTTCCTGAAACCACTTCTGACACCTAAAGTGTGAGGCTGCTGAACACCAATCCATTCTCCAAAACCACTGGTCACTCAAAAGTTCAATTCTGACACCACCAGTCAGCACAAACCCTAGTTCAGGGTCAGCTGCACAACACTGCCCCATTGTAGATGCCAGCTACAGGGCAGGAGGGCCAGTCACACTGCTGAGAGCAAAGAACTACAAACTGGGGACTCCCGTCACCCCCTCCTCAACTTCAATGATTCGATTTTAACAAAGCACATTGCTTATGTTCAGTTTAAAAGACTCAACTCAGGATTGGCCAAAATGAAAAGATATGTAAGAAAAAGAAAGTGCCAAAGGGACTCCTGTGAAAGATCTATAATTGAAGAAATCCCCCTCCTCTGCATTCTGCTAGAGCAGTTCCTGCACAGACACCCCTTCCCATTATAACTCAGAAGATGCTCCCTTTTTAGCCCATGGCAGAAGAAACACACTGATCCTGAAAATCCCTCCCCTCTTTCTTCCCTCATAACCAATTAGAGGAAGTTTTCTCTTCAGTGATCAGAACAAAATACTTGTTAATCCAACTTGACTCGAGTTTCCCTCCTTCCTCCAGGACCCTGAACTCTAACCCACTGGCAGCTGGAAACAACATACAGCCTCCTTCCTGACCCCTCCTGAGAACAGGCTGACTTCTGGGAAACACTCACTGACCTGGGATCTGACCTGCCCCCCTCCTCACAGCCCTCCCCTCCAGCTTCTTCCTAACCTGTTTGCCCCTCCCTAGGAAAGCAGCCCTTTCTGCAGGAGCTGTGGGTGCTTGCAGAGCTCACCTGTGGTTCTCCCCCCTCCTGCAGTGCTCCTTAGAATAAGTTGCTTCTCACCCAAATCTGCCCTTGTTTCAATGCACACTCTGGGACAATATGCACCTTCAGAAAGGGAATCCCCTTAGCCTCCAGTCCAGTCCCCCACATCCAGTCCCCCCACCACATCTGCCTAAGGACCCCAGCTTTCCAGAGCTCTGTAGCTTCTCAGTCTAAAGGGCTCCTTCCAGGTTTGGTCTGAGTAGCCTGGGCCTCCGTAGAGGAGGCTGCCCAGAGAGCTCTGACTGGACCTTCAGTGACCTCCTCTTGGGTTACAAACACAAACCAGCTCAGGGAAGCACCCTGTCACCCACAGTACACCAGGAGGAACCACCACTTGGTAACTAAACTCTTCCCCAAGCTTGGAGACCATTCTCACAGTAGATGCAACCTTGGCCTTGGGTTACACTCATTGGGATCACAGATCTCTGTTCCTCAGCTAAGTTTTCAATCTAAAGAGACTCAGTGTTTACAGAACCCAGTAAATCACTCAAACTAGATGTTTGTGTTTATAGGAGAAAAAAATTTTAAGACATTTATATTTAATATTTCAACAGGAAAACCTAGGTACTCCTTTTCAGACAATAAACATGTTATTTAATTGCTATATCCCAGATAATATTTGGTAATCATTCGTCATATGTGACCACTATTAGGAATTGCCTAGTTCTGTCAACAGAATCAGTGTTAAACATTCACCTGCAGTTCATAGGGTACAGAACAGACCCATCCACTGCCAAAGCCCTGCAAACTACAGAAGCAGATGTTTTGGTGAATTTTTGTAATGAAACAATTCATCGACCACAATGAATTGGGTTAATGTACTCACTTTTTGCAACCATATTGGAAGAAATCTTCCCTGTTTCTTTTCCTAGGTAGCATTCCCAAAGCCAAGCCCTGGAATTCTATTTTAAACCACTCTCCCACCCCCACTTTCCCATAAAGAACACATCTGAAAGGAGAAAAAGGGTACTGTGCAGGCCTCTAATCCCAGTGACTCCGGAGGATGATACAGAAGGAACATAAGTTCAAAACCACCCTCAGCAACTTAACAAGGCCCTCTTCAACTTAGTGAGGTTGAATCTTTGTAATAAAGAAACCAACATCTCTACCACACTTTCTTCTGGGGCATTCATATCTGCAGCCACACTGAAACATAGGTTTTCCCTTTTTCTATTCCTAGGTAGCATTCCCAAAGCAAAGTCCTGGAATTCTATTTTAAATTAGCAACACCTGCCCCCCCCCCAAAAAAAAGAAGGCATCTGAGAAAGTCGGTAAATTCACTCTTGTGAACAAAAACATTCATAAGTATTTTTAACTAAGGGAATATAAGGCCAAGTATTTCTTTCTTTTCCGTTTCTAGCCTTCATTTTTTCCCCCTGAATTGTATCTCTATCTTACCCTTTAGGGATATTTCCTAATCAGCTCTACTAATAAACTACGTTTTACAGTTCATGAAAAACTGACACTAAAATACCTGAGCCAGTCTTTCCAAGGCAACAAACCAGGGGAGCTGTAGCACCACTGGACACTGACCTGTCAGACTCCAGCTTCAGGTCAGGCTTCTGTCACCAGGCACAACCTCCCACCCCCTCCTGCTGCTGAAGAGCTTTGTAGGGCTTTGCTCCACCTTGCTGGGGTCAGTTTCCCCTGCTCTTTGAGAAAACTGTTCTTCCTTCAAAGCTCTGAGGGCATCCAGGGGGCAGGAACCAGGAGTGTCATGTTCCCTCAACACCAGCATCTCATTGCCTGACCTGGGTGTCTCCAGCTGCTCCTCTCACTAAACACCTCAGGCTGTCCTCTAGGAGGAGCTGATGCAGAGCTTGAAATTGCCTGCACCCTGCAGGGCACAAGGAAGCTTAGGGCAACTTGCAGCAGCCCCAGGAAAAGATAGAACAATGACTGAGGACACAGGATCCTGTTCAATGTCCAAAGAACTCCTCTGCCCAAAGGCACTGCACAGGTGCAGGGCAAGATGAAGAGAGGAATAAGTACTTTTTAAACTCAACTTCCAGGTCATTCCTCTCTGCATTCCACTCTTGGGAAATGTTTGTGCATGTTAAAAAATAATTTTTTTTAAATGACATTCATTAATAAGTGAAACTACCACAATCAAAACACTGTCTATTTGAATGTAGAGTGGAACAAATGGTTGGCAAAGTGTGATCTGGAGGGTGCATTTGGCATTTGGGAATGCGGGAGGGAATAGGAATTTCAGGTGTCTGCTGCCAGCCTTAGGAGGAGCCAGGTCCCAGAATGGAAAATGGATTTGATACCGGTTCCTGCACATTTAGGAGTGTCTGTAGGACTCACAGGTTAATCCTGGGGAGAAAGAGGGACAGTCAGGGACCCCTAAGGCCAAATGTTACAATCAGAACACACCTGGGTACAGAACCCTGACCCTCCCCTGCTCACCACACACTCTGGGAGCATCAGGCCACATAAGCTGCTCAGATCTGAACCAGGGAGGTCGCCAACAGGGAGGAGAAAAGAGGGCAGGGACCTGCTGCCCAGCTCACCCATGGGACAGGGGCCCAGGGCGACCAGCCAGAGAGGACTCGGCCATGCTCTGCAGCTGACCTGGGGAACCTGCCTCCCAACGCACCCAGCGGGAGGGACCAAGGGCCAAAGTTAAGGGCCACCCGCCAGAGGGGACTCGGTAATACACTGTGCAGCTGACCTCGGAGACCCGGCATCTACCACCCCCGCGGCGGGACCAGGGGGCAGGGCCCAGGGCCACCCGCCGGTGGGGACTCGCCCCAAGCGCCGCAGCTCAAATGCACTGAGGTCCCCAAGGCAGGTGATGACAGGGTCCCGCCAGTCCTGGCCGCACGCTAGACATGACTCGCCGACCTCCTGAGGATCTCCAGGTACCCGAGCTGGTGGGGACTCTGGTTATGCAGGGTCACCTGGGGATCCCGTAAGAAGACTCCGGAGCAGTGGAGGACGAGCTCAGCAAGGGAGAAAGAAAAGATGCGAGATTGTGAGAGCCCGCCCTTCCCCTCCGCCTACGCACCTGATTGGACAGTTCCTCCCCAGCGTCCCTGATTTCCGCCTCCAGGCACCGACCCAGTCTTGAGTGACAGCTACCCTAGCCAATCAGTGTCTGAAACAGGCCAGAGTGACGGGTCGAGGCTTTTAGGCTGGGCTTTCTTACTGTGTTGGGACCTGACCTGGGTTGGCAGGAAACGTTTGTATTTAGCCTGGTGTAGAAGGCAACATCTAAAGAGGAGGACTTAGGAAGGTCAGCGATATCTAGAAACCGTGCTGTCCACGATTGGGAGCAACTTGAGAATTTTATTAATGTTTCAAATTGCATAACCTTCCTCACCTGTGTTCCTTTGAGTAGATGACCTGAGCTATGGAAAGCAAGGCCCTGTTTAATCGAAAAGAAATTTGTGTCATGTATTCTTAAATTTTCTGAAAGCCACACAAAAACGTTAAAGAAACAGGTAAAATAACTCAGGCATAGCTCAGTGGTAGAGTGTTTTTATCCATTCTCTGCAAAAAATAAGATGATTCAAAAAGTGAGAGAAAGTCACAGATGAAATTGGTTGTTATTTATTTAAGGCAATATATGTAAAATAACATTGCTTTTCGGAGATCTAACATGGCGGCGAAGGGACTGCATCACCCCAGGGCGCCGCGTCACTAAGTGGGAGAAAGACGATGCAAAACGGCTGAAGGATATCTTTGGGAAGTTCAAGTGAAATTGAGGTGCTCCAGAATCTAGTGGACAGATTTCCATCGTGCGAAGTTCGGCTCTGAGAGCTCCATTTCCCCGCACGGAGGGTCGCATAGCCTGACAGGCGATCGCCCCGTGGCTGGAGTCTGTGGCGCGCGCCGGGGAGCGGCAGGGTGCCGGAGCGGGGAACAGCGATACGGATCCGGGGGGGCTCCCGCCTGTGGTACATCGGAGCCCTTAGCGCTGAGTTCCGGCTTTGAAACAGAGGAGAGAAGCGGCCCAGTTTGGCTCCAGACACCGGTCGGACCACAGTGGAGAACAGCAGCCGCCATTTCGGAGAGATGATGTAATCATCCCCGTGTTCTACTGATCTCAGCCCATTCAACTACGAACAGGTGATATCAGGCTGGTATTTGCCTGCTTCTAGCAGACAGATTTTCTGCTCAGGCTCGGGGCGGGGGTTCTTGTGGAGAATACTCCTAGAGGCTCGTGCCTGGCAAGGTGTGCGCCGGGCACTGAGCAGCTGGATTCTGGTCCCCGGGGCTAACCTGGCCCAGGTCTGAGGAAACTGCGGAGACTGCCGGCGGAGGCCAGCTCCAAGTGGAGCGTGCGCTGAGCTTGGGGCGACTGGGTTCTGACTCCCGGAACAGTTTTGGCCTGGGGCTAGGAAACCCGTGGGGTCGCTCCCTGGAGCCAGCTCCCAGCGGAGAGTGTATCAGATCGGAGAGGCGGGGTTCCGGCTACCTAAGCTGCTTTGGCCCAAGGCTAGGGAACCTGCGGTGACTGCTTCTCAATCAGGGTCCAGCGGGGTGTTGTAGGGACAGAGTGGATCTTCCTCCTGCGCCCAGAGCAGTCCAAGTGACCCGCCGGCGTGGTGCCATGACACCCCAAACGCAGCTGGGGCTGAAGAGAGCAGCCGCCCACGCATAGAATAGGACCAGCGATTCCGCAGCGCAGCAGCCAAGTAACCTCATTTGGAGTAGGGGCTGTGCGGAGCTGCCATCCGAGCAAGCAGGGCAGGCAGACCTGCCGCCAACTGGCAAGACAGGCCAGGTAGCTTGCCAGCGGGGTGGACACGTAACACCGAGGCAGTCGCGTCACACTGGTTGGAGTGGGGGTGGAGCAGGGTCGCCGCCCGGGTCCGGAGGGGGCTCAGCGACCCGTTGGAGAGGTAGTTAGGTACCCCCATTGGGAGTGGGGGCTGTGCAGAACTGCGACCCACCGGCCTAGAGGTCTGCCAGCGTGGTAGACTCGTCACACCAATTGGAGCGGGGGGCCCAGCTGAGCCGCCACCCACATCCAGATCAGGACCAACCATCCCAGGGCGTGGTAGTTAAGTTACCACAATTGGAGTGGGGGCAGAGCAAAGCCACCACCCGTGCCCGCAGCGGGGGCAGACCTGCGACCGATCAGCGGGGTAGACAGACCACCATAATTAGAGGAGGAGCACAGCCAATACCCGCCCTGCAAGGGAGACTTCCCAACTATACAAGAGAAACATAAATAAATAGGGGGTAAATTTCAAAAACACAACAGTGGCACCAAGCAGAAAGAAACGTCAGCAGTATGAAAAGACAAGGAAAGAAAGGACCACAAGCAATGCAGGTCAACTCAACTTTAGAAGAGGTAATAGCTGCAACAGATGGAATGTCAGATAAAGACATCAGGATTTATATGCTTCAGATGATCTGGAGTCTCAAGGAAGACATGAGACAGCAAAATCAGACAATGAAAGATCACATTGACAAACAAATCCAGGAAGTAAAAGATCAATTTCACAGGGAGATAGAGGTAATAAAAAACAAACAAATAGAAATTCTAGAAATGCAGGAAGCTATAAACCAACTTAAAAACTCAATTGAGAATACTACCAGCAGAGTAGATCACTTAGAAGAGAGAACATCAGACAATGAAGACAAAGTATTTCAACTGGAAAAGAACATAGACAGCTCAGCAAGTCTGCTAAGAAACCATGAGCAGAACATCCAAGAATTATGGGATAATATCAAAAGACCAAATTTAAGAGTCATTGGGATACAGGAAGGCACAGAGCTCCAAACCAAAGGAATAAAAAGTCTTTTCAGTGAAATAATACGAGAAAACTTCCCAGACTTGAAGAATGAGACAGAATCCCAAATCCTAGAAGCCTACAGGACGCCGAATGTGCAAAATCTTAAGAGATCCACACCTAGACACATTATAATGAAAATGTCCAACATACAGAATAAGGAGAGAATTTTAAAAGCTGCAAGAGAAAGAAAGCAGATTACATTTAGGGGTAAACCAATCAGGATAACAGCTGATCTCTCAACACAGACTCTGAAAGCTAGAAGATCCTGGAATAACATATTTCAAACACTGAAAGAAAATGGGTTCCAACCAAGAATCGTGTATCCGGCGAAATTAAGCTTCAGATTAGAAGATGAAATTAAAACCTTCCACGATAAACAAAAGTTAAAAGAATTTGCAGCTAGAAAACCATCTCTTCAAAAAATCCTTGGCAAAACATTACAGGAAGAGGAAATGGAAAATAACTTTGAAAACCAACAATGGGAGGTAGGACAGTAAAGGGGGGAAAGTAGTCAAAGAGGATAACAAATCAGGTTTAGTAACATCAATAAACAAATATGGATAGAAGAACAAACCATATCTCAATAATAACCCTAAATGTTAATGGCTTAAACTCACCAATTAAGAGACACAGGCTAGTAGAATGGATCAAAAAACAAGACCCAACAATATGCTGTCTACAGGAGACGCATTTGATAGGAAAAGATATACATAGACTGAAGGTGAAAGGTTGGGAAAAATCATATCACTCATATGGACCGCGGAAACAAGCAGGAGTGTCCATACTCATATCTAATAAAATAGATTTCAAGCCAAAGCTAATCAAAAGGGATATAGAAGGACACTTCATACTGCTCAAGGGAACCATACACCAACAAGACATAACAATCATAAATATATATGCCCCAAATAATGGTGCAGCTGTGTTCATCAAGCAAACTCTTCTCAAGTTCAAGAGTCTAATAGACCAACATACAATAATCATGGGAGACTTCAACACACCTCTCTCACCACTGGACAGATCTTCCAAACAAAAGTTAAATAAGGAAACTATAGAACTCAATAACACAATTAACAACCTAGACTTAATTGACATATATAGACTATACCACCCAACATCAAGTAGCTACACTTTTTTCTCAGCAGCACATGGAACCTTCTCAAAAATAGACCATATACTATGTCACAGGGCAACTATTAGACAATACAAAGGGGTAGAGATAATACCATGCATCTTATCTGATCATAATGGAATGAAACTGAAAATCAATGATAAAAGAAGAAAGGAAAAATCAAGCATCACCTGGAGAATGAACAATAGGTTGCTGAGTGATCAATGGGTTTTAGAAGACATCAAGGAGGAAATTAAAAAATTCCTAGAGTTAAATGAAAACACAGACACAACATATCGGAATCTATGAGACACATTGAAAGCAGTTCTAAGAGGAAAATTCATTGCTTGGAGTTCATTCCTCAAAAAAAGAAAAAAACAACAAATAAATGATCTCATACTTCATCTCAAAATCCTAGAAAAAGAAGAGCAAAACAACAGCAAAAGAAGTAGAAGGCAAGAAATAATTAAAATCAGAGCTGAAATTAATGAAATTGAAAAAAAAGAAACAATTGAAAAAATTGACAAAACTAAAAGCTGGTTCTTTGAAAAAATAAATAAAATTGACAGACCCTTAGCCATGCTAACGAAGAGAAGAAGAGAGAGAACCCAAATTACTAGCATACGGGATGAAAAAGGCAATATCACAACAGACACTTCAGAAATACAGAAGATAATCAGAAATTACTTTGAATCCTTATACTCCAATAAAATAGAAGATACTGAAGGCATAGATAAATTCCTTGAGTCCTATGATCTGCCCAGATTGAGCCAGGAGGATATAGACAACCTAAACAGACCAATAACAATAGAGGAAATAGAAGAAACCATCAAAAGACTACCAACTAAGAAAAGCCCAGGACCGGATGGGTATACAGCAGAGTTTTACAAAACCTTTAAAGAGGAACTAACACCAATACTTTTCAAGCTATTTCAGGAAATAGAAAAAGAGGGAGAACTTCCAAATTCATTCTACGAGGCCAACATCACCCTGATTCCGAAACCAGACAAAGACACATCAAAGAAGGAAAACTACAGACCAATATCTCTAATGAACCTTGATGCAAAAATCCTCAATAAAATTCTGGCGAATCGGATTCAAATACATATCAAAAAAATTATACATCATGATCAAGTAGGATTCATCCCTGGGATGCAAGGCTGGTTTAATATACGGAAATCAATAAATGTTATTCACCACATCAATAGACTTAAAAATAAGAACCATATGATCATCTCAATAGATGCAGAAAAAGCATTCGACAAAGTACAGCATCCCTTTATGTTCAAAACGCTAGAAAAATTAGGGATAACAGGATCATACCTCAACATTGTAAAAGCAATCTATGATAAGCTACAGGCCAGCATCATTCTGAATGGAGAAAAATTGAAGGCATTCCCTCTAAGATCTGGTACAAGACAGGGATGCCCTCTCTCACCACTTCTGTTCAACATAGTCCTCGAAACACTGGCTAGAGCAATTAGACAGACAAAAGAAATTAAAGGCATAAAAATAGGAAAAGAAGAACTTAAATTATCACTATTTGCAGATGATATGATTCTATACCTAGCAGACCCAAAAGGGTCTACAAAGAAGCTATTAGAGCTAATAAATGAATTCAGCAAAGTGGCAGGATATAAGATCAACACGCATAAATCAAAGGCATTCCTGTATATCAGCGACAAATCCTCTGAAACGGAAATGAGGACAACTACTCCATTCACAATATCCCCCCAAAAAATAAAATACTTGGGAATCAACCTAACAAAAGAGGTGAAAGATTTATACAATGAAAATTACAGAACCCTAAAGAAAGACATAGAAGAAGACCTTAGAAGATGGAAAAACATACCCTGCTCATGGATAGGCAGAACTAACATCATCAAAATGGCGATATTACCAAAAGTTCTCTATAAGTTCAATGCAATGCCAATCAAAATCCCAACAGCATATCTTGTAGAAATAGATAAAAGAATCATGAAATTCATATGGAATAATAAAAGACCCACAATAGCAAAAACAATACTAAGCAGGAAGTGTGAATCAGGCGGTATAGCGATACCAGACTTCAAAATATACTACAGAGCAATAGTAACAAAAACAGCATGGTACTGGTACCAAAACAGGCGGGTGGACCAATGGTACAGAATAGAGGACACAGTAACCAATCCACAAAACTACAACTATCTTATTTTTGATAAAGGGGCTAAAAGCATGCAATGGAGGAAGGATAGCATCTTCAACAAATGGTGCTGGGAAAACTGGAAATCCATTTGCACCAAAATGAATCTGAATCCCTATCTCTCGCCGTGCACAAAAGTTAACTCAAAATGGATCAAGGAGCTTGATATTAAATCAGAGACACGGCATCTGATAGAAGAAAAAGTTGGTTATGATCTACACGCTGTGGGATCGGGCTCCAAATTCCTCAATAGGACACCCATAGCGCTAGAGTTAACAAATAGAATCAACAAATGGGACTTACTCAAACTAAAAAGTTTTTTCTCAGCAAAAGAAACAATAAGAGGGATAAACAGGGAGCCTACATCCTGGGAACAAATCTTTACTCCACACACTTCAGATAGAGCCCTAATAACCAGAATATACAAAGAACTCAAAAAATTAGACAATAAGATAACAAATAACCCAATCAATAAATGGGCCAAGGACCTGAACAGACACTTCTCAGAGGAGGACATACAATCAATCAACAAGTACATGAAAAAATGCTCACCATCGCTAGCAGTCAGAGAAATGCAAATCAAAACTACCCTAAGATACCATCTCACTCCAGTAAGTCTGGCAGCCATTAGGAAGTCAAACAACAATAAGTGCTGGAGAGGATGCGGGGAAAAGGGCACTCTTGTTCATTGCTGGTGGGACTGCAAATTGGTGCAGCCAATTTGGAAAGCAGTATGGAGATTTCTCGGAAAGCTGGGAATGGAACCACCATTTGACCCAGCTATTCCCCTTCTCGGTCTATTCCCTAAAGCCCTAACAAGAGCATGCTACAGGGACACTGCTACATCGATGTTCATAGCAGCTCAATTCACGATAGCAAGACTGTGGAACCAGCCTAGATGCCCTTCAATAGATGAATGGATAAAAAAAATGTGGCATTTATATACAATGGAGTATTATTCTGCATTAAAAAATGACAAAATCATAGAATTTGGAGGGAAATGGATGGCATTAGAGCAGATTATGCTAAGTGAAGCTAGTCAATCTTTAAAAAACAAATACCAAATGACTCCTTTGATATAAGGGGAGTAAACAAGGACAGGGTAGGGACGAAGAGCTTGAGAAGAATATTTACATTAAACAGGGATGAGAGGTGGGAGGGAAAGGGAGTGAGAAGGGAAAGTGCATGGAAATTGAAGGCGATCCTCAGGGTTATACAAAATGTCATATAAGAGGAAAAGAGGGGTAAGACAAGATAATACAAATGGAAGTAATGATTTACAGTAAAAGGGGTAGAGAGAGAAAAGGGGAGGGGGGGAGGGGAGGGAAGGGGAGGGGAGGGGGGATAGTAGAGAATAGGACAGACAGCAGAATACATCAGACACTAGAAAGGCAATATGTCAATCAATGGAAGGGTAACTGATGTGATACAGCAATTTGTATACGGGGTAAAAGGGGGAGTTCATAATCCACTTGAATCAAACCGTGTAATATGATGTATTAAGAACTATGTAATGTTATGAACGACCAATAAAAAAAAAAAAAGAAAAAAAAATAAATAAATAAATGAAAAAAAAAAAAAAAACATTGCTTTTCTATGCAATTGATGCAATGAGGTATTACTGTAAGCACATAGCCCACAAATGATGGAGGCTGGAGAAGGGAAACTGTTGAGAGCCACAGACAAGTCAAGATGGCGCCTGGCACTTTGCCAAGAAGAGTGGTTTGCTAAGTAATGCCAGTGAACCATTAAGATGATAGAGATTCCTTAATGACTGACTGCTGTGTCTAGATTATGTCAATTAAGTTAACCTGTGTGTAATCATTAAGATGATGAGGATTCCTTATTGGTTGACTGCTGTATCTAGTTTATGTTAATTAAGATAAGCTGTGTGTAATTAGTTAAATATATACCTATATACCTCTGTTGTCCTGCAATAAAGCTACTCCATATCAACTTTCACAAGTTCCTTGTCACTTGCCCCCTGGTTATTTTATTATTTTTTATTATTATTATTAGTTGTTTAAAACATTACAAAGCTCTTGATATATCATATTTCATACATTTGATTCAAGCAGATTATGAACTCCCATTTTTACCCCATATACAGATTGCAGAATCACATCGGTTACACATCCACTTTTTTACATACTGCCATACTAGTGTATGTTGTATTCTGCTGTCCTTCCTATCCTCTACTATCCCCCCTCCCCTCCCATCTTCTCTCTCTACCCCATCTACTGTAATTCATTTCTCTCTCTTGTTTTTTCCCCCTCTTTCCCCTCTCTTCCTCTTATATGTAATTTTGTATAACAATGAGGGTCTCCTTCCTTTACCATGCAATTTCCCTTCTCTCTCCCTTTCCCTCCCGCCTCTTGCCCAGTTTAATGGTGATCTTCTTCTCATGCTCTTCCTCCCTTCTCTGTTCTTAGTTGCCCTCCTTATATCAAGGAATACATTTGGCATTTGTTTTTTAGGGATTGGCTAAGTGAAGCCCCCTGGTTATTTTGCCCAGCCAGCCTGCGGCAGGAAGCAAACCTCTTTATTCTGCAGCAAAGTCAATCCATCAGACCTGGGCGGGTTTATTTTCTGGGTAGAGCAAATTGTCCCCAGGTTACAGAAGGAGTTTGGGTTTTGCAGTTTACAATGAGGGTGAATATTAATTCATTGGAGATGAGGTTGTGCACTTTGGACAGTCAGGGACCTAGTTACGCAGGTTAAACTTTTAACTCAGGAAGGTAGTTGTAAAAAGTTTAAAACTTGTTGTCACTGGGGAAAGCCCACAACTAGGTGTTCTCTGCTAATCTCTGGAACCCCCTGGAGCCTCACTATTTGCTTTTCTCCTTCCAGGAGTCATCTGCAGTGGGAAAGGCTAAAAGTCCAGACCCCAGCATTTCAGTATTTGCCTCCTTCCTTCAGGACCCTTTTGGTTGGTGTTAGGGTAGCTGGCACAAATATCCAGGAGAGACACAGCTCTGAGTTCAAGCAAAGCTTTATGGACAGAGAATACCTGCCAGGGGGAGTGTGTTTACAAAAGCAGAGTGCAGGAAGGGAGCCTGTGGCCTCCAAGGAGCCTCTAGCTCTGGGCCCAGAGCCTTCCCTGGGTGTTTAAGCTCCAAAGGAAAGAAATCAGATCCCACTTAAAGTCCTTTACAATCCACAGATAAGAATGAAAGGTGTTAATTAGGTTCCCTGAAAGCCAGCTGGCAGGGACAGAGGAGGGGAGTCTTCCCCTCCCCAACACTAATGTTCAAGGGGTCCTTGGGGCATTTTGTATTCAGGCCTGAGTTAGTTACTCACTATGAAATCACAGGACCTGCACCTTTTCAGGAAATATAAAAGTAATTTCAAATGTGAAAAGAAGATCCTGACATTTTTTAAATTCAAATTCCCTATGGAAGAATGTTAACTCATTATTACTCAATACCATAAGTAAAATTAAATGTCACCTAAGTGCTGCCCCCACTCTTCTACCTACTCATTAATTTTTGGTTACTACATTCCCAATACTTCTCTTCCCAGTCAAAAATCTAAAGTGGAACACGACTTCACTATTTCATGTAGGAGGTGGCGCAATGTCATCTGCCCTCTGTCACACATTTCTGATACTTTGAACATTGCTGCAGCTGCTGCACAGGAAGTCAACTGGCTGGGGCTGGGAGAAGTTGCACAGCCCAACCACAGCTTGCAGGACAAAACTGAGTGCCATGGGCAGGTGCACAGCAGCACTCTAGGGGAAGCTGCTGGATTGCATCTGCCTCTGAGTGATCAGGCCAATGAGCTCCCTCAAGTCCCTCATCAGAATTCACTTAAAAAAAAAATGTTCAGGGACTAAAATATTAAGAGTTTTAAGATAGTTGGGCTGAGGACATAGTTCAATAACAGAGGTTGGCCTAGCACATGTCACTTTAACCATCAGTATTGGAAAGAAAAAAGAAAATTAAGATGGCAGCAATAGCAATAAACCTAGCACAAGGCCCTTCTGAGCAAGGTCAGAGGCCCACAAAGATGGTCTTATTCAAGGTTTTTGGGTGGAGGATTTGGGTCTAGGAGTCCCCAGTGCACCATGCAGAGTCTGTGGTCAGTGACTGGATGCGTGTAGGTGTCACTCTTTTTGAAAGCTGAAGTTTGAATTAGATGAACAAGGTCTGAAATAAAGCACTGCCAAGAAGCAAACTTGGAGATTCAGCTGAGAGTTCCAAGCAGAATATTAAGTGTAACCTCATTCTTTAAATAGTGGTATGATTCTTCATAGGAAAACTGTGAGGAAAGACACACTAAAGGAAGAACTCCTAAACAGAAAGAAGCTGCCAGTGGGGTGTGGGTGCCTGCATCTGCTGATGGGCTTTCACCTGCTGTGCTCCTCTGGACTGGATCACCTGCTGCTCACAGTTGTGTAAGGTTCCAGCAGCTGCTCCTCCTTGGCCTTCCCATGGCCAACCTCTGAAATAACCCATCAGCACCCTGTGTGTAGACACTCAGTCTCAGCATGGAGCAGAGATCACCAAGAGTGGAAATGAGTTGGTATGCCCAGCCCCTCTTCTTTCAGTTCACTGGGGAAGATGAGAGAGACTTCAGCCAAGCAGCCCTTCTCTGGGGCTCCAGGGGGCTGATTGGCCTGGACTCCCTCCTCCTGTGCTCCTCTTGCACTGGCAGGTCGGGACAGGCCTCAGAAACAGGGACAGCCTTAACCTGTGTCAGCCCCTCTGTCTCAGACCACCAAGCAGTTTACCCCTGGCCTCTGGCCCATCACCCTTGTGTGCCTGTCTGCATGTCCCTCCCCAGTCTCTGCTGTCCCATCACCCCTAAGGTCTGTAGGTCCCTCCCCAGCCTGTGCTGGCCCATCACCCCTGAGGTCTGCAGGTCCCTCCCCAGCCTGTGCTAGCCCATCACCCCTAAGTGTCTGTCTGCAGGTCCCTCCCTAGCCTGTGCTACCCATCACTCTGAAGTCTGCAGGTCCCTCCCCAGCCTGTGCTGGCCCATCACCCCTGAGGTCTGCAGGTCTCTCCCCAGCCTGTGCTACCCATCACTCTGAGGTCTGCAGGTCCCTCCCCAGCCTGTGCTGGCTCAGCCCTCCTCCCCCTCTGCATCCCCTGGAGCATGGGCCAGACTCACCTGCACCCGAGCAGTGGCCTCAGTCCTGGTGATTGAAGGACATGCAGGTTCCAACAGAAGCCATGGAGCCCTCCCAGGTACCTCTTCAACTACACAGATGCAGACAAGGCACTTCTCTGGATCCAAAGATGTGCAGGTGAGCTCAGGTGTTGTGTCGACCTCTGGGCTCTAGATGGAGGATGTTCCTGTAGCCCTCCAAGCTGTGCTCCTAGGATGTCATGGTGCTCCAGAGCCATGGGGAGTGGGACCAGCCGCCCTGCACTCCACTCTCCTGGTCTGCTACAGGCAGCCCTCAGTGGGCTCTAAGGAGGTGATTTCTATGTCACATCTTCATTAGATCCTGGTTTCCTTGGCAGAGTAGATCTGATGATGTCACAGCCCTTTAGCTCAAACCAATGGACACTTTGGAATAAATCAAAAAGAGGTGATTCCACCTCCTCCACAGTTAGCCTCAAGAAATGACCCCAAAAGTTCTCTAAATGCTTCAACTGGTTTTGGGGGAAAAAAAGGTCAACATGAAGAAAAAAACTGTTTTCTAGAAATAAGCCACAAGCAAGTCAAAAATAAGGCTGTGTTCTCTCCAGTGTCCTTGGCACCTTTGTTAGGAGCCACTTGGATGTCCATGTGGGCTTATTTCTGGAACTCAGTTCTGTACCACTAGTCTGTGTCTGTTTTTATGATGGTACCATGCTGTTCTGGTTACCATGGCTCTGGGACACGTAGAAATCAGATATTGTGATGCCTCCCACTTTCTTATTTTTGTTCAAGATTGCTTTGGCTATTTGGAGTTGTATGTGTGTGTGTGAGAGAGAGAGCGAGCTTGCATTTGAATTTTAGTATTGTTTTTTACTAGCTCTGTGAAGAATATCATTGAAATTGGCAATCACATAAAATATTAAATATTTGAAGAAAAACTGACAAAAGTGGAAAGTTGCATCCTGTGGAAACTAATGAAACCCTCACTGAGGACAATGCAAGAAGTGTTGAGCGAATGCAGAGGGACACTGAGTGTGGTCATGCTGGGAATCTACAAAGTCAAAGGCTCCACATTTCCAGCAGAGACCCCTCCCCAGCTCTGCCAGCTCCTCTAATGCAGCCCCAGAGCTGTGTTGCTCCCTGTGGTCCCAGAACCTTCCTGCTCCTGGTCTCTCTGCACAGGTAGCATCAGTGGTGGCTGGGCTGAAGGGTGCACTGACCCTGACCAACTGCATGGTGGAGAGAGAGGTGGGCTCCTCTGTAAGGCCAGTGGGGTGGCAATAAGACAGTCCCAGGGAAGCCCAGGCACACTGTGGACCCTGGAAGACGGTGTCCAGGGGGCCTGGACTGCCCTGTCCTGCTGCTCTCTCACTGCATGGGTGGGACTGGTCTCTTCCACCATAGCTAACTCCCCAACATGCTCCAGAAATTGTTTCAGATCTCACCAGCAGCTCTCTGCTGGTCAGTGCCTGGAAGCCATGTCTCCTGTGTCTGTAGATGTGGAGAGTGGTGACAGTGACTGAGAGACCAGTGTCTGAGATTGGGGTCTCTGATGACTTCATGGCTGTGGCATGCTTGGTGACTTGAAAGTTTCTAACCAAAGATGTAGGATGCCTGGTTGCTATGACGATGCTTTCCATGGGGAGACTCTGTTTTGAGAGTCTTATTAGCTTTGACCTTATTCTCAGGCACACAGCTCTTGGGAATGAAGGAAATTCCTTGCTAAAATAACCACAATATTTCTCCAGTTCCGCTGCTTCTGAATCTGCTATGAATTAGTAACTTTAAACAACGGACTTTCTTGAGAGCTGCACAATGCTCCTAACATTGTACATTGCAACTGTAGAATTTAACTGAGGAAACAGCTACATACTGTTGCTAACTCTGTAAGTTTTATGGATACAAAAAATAATGCTTCCCTGGCCATACTAATGACGAGAAAAAGAAAACTCAAATTACTAAAATACAAGATGAAGAAGGAATATCACAGAGAACACTTCTGAAATATAGAAGATAATTAGAAACTATTTTGAAAATTTATACTCTAATAAGACAAAAAAATATCGAAGACATCAGCAAATTTCCAGAGACATATGACCTACCAAACTAAATGAGGATGTCATACATAATTTAAATAGGTCAATTTCAAGTAATGAAATAAAAATGCCATCAAAAGCCTACCAACCAAGAAAAGCCCAGGACCAGATGGATCCTCAGCCTAATTCTATAAGAACTTTAAAAAAAGAATTAACACCAATACTCCTCAAAGTATTCCATAAAATAGAAAAGGAGGGAACCCTTCCAAATTCATTCTATGGGGCTAATATTACTCTGATACCAAAACCAGTCAAAGACACATCAAGGAAAGAAAACTTCAGACCAATATCCCTGATGAACATGGATGCAAAAATTCCCAATAAAATTCTGGAAAATTGTATACAAAAACATATTTAAAAGATAGTGCACCAAGATTGAGTGGGATTCATCCTAGGGATGCAGGGTTCAACATATGAAAATCAATAAACATAAGAGATCATGTTAATAGACTTAAAAACAAGAATCATAATCATCTCAATAGATGCAGAAAAATCATTTGATGAAATATAGCACACCTTCATGTTCAAAACACTAGAAAAACTAGGGATAGTTGGAACATATGTCAACATTGTAAAGGCTATATATGCTAAGCCCAAGGACATAATAAGCCCAGCATCATTCTAAATGAAGAAAATTTGAAAGCATTTCTGCTAAAAACTGGGACAAGACAAGGATGTCCTCTTTTACCACTTCTATTCAATATCATCCTTCAAATTCTGGCCAGAGCAATTAGACAAAAGAAAGAAATTAAAGGGATACAAGTATGTAAAGAAGAACTCAAACTATCACTATTTTCTGATGACATGATTCTATATCTAGAATATCAAAAGAATTCTACCAGAAAACTTCTAGAATTAATAAACAAATCCAGCAAAGTAGCAGGATGTAAAATTAACACCCACAAATCAAATGCATTTCTATACATCAGCAATGAATCCACCGAAAGAGAAATTAAGAACACTACTCCATTTGCAATAGCCTCAAGAAATATAAAAATCCTGGGAATCATTCTAATGAAAGAGGTGAAAGACCTCTACAGTGAAAACTACAGAACACTAATGAAAGAAATTGAAGAATACCTTAAAATATGAAAAGATCTCCCATGCTCCTGGATAGGCAGAATTAATATTATCAAAAATATAAAAAATGTTATACAGGTTTAATGCAATTCCTATTAAAATCCCAATGACATTCATCATAGAAATAGAAAAAGCAATCATAAAATTTATTTGGAAAAATAAGAGACCCAGAATAGCTAAAGCAATCCTTAGCAAGAAAAGTGAAGAACAAGGCATCACAACACCAAACCTTAAACTATACTACAGAGCTATAGTAATAAAAATGGCATTGTTTTGGCACCAAAATAGATTTGTAAACTAATGGTACAGAATAGAAGACTCAGAAACAAACTCACATAAAATATGTCTTAGTTGACAAAGGTACCAAAAACATTTACTAGAGAAAAGACAGTCTATTCAATAAATGGTGTGGCAAAATTGGAAATCCATATGTAGCAAAATGAAATTAAACCTCTGTCTCTCACCCTGCACAAAAATCAAAGTGGATTAAAGACTTAGGCACTAGAACAGAGACCCCGTGACTAATAGAAGAAAAAATAGGCCCAAATCTTCACCACATCAGCCTAGGATCTGACTTCCTTAACAAGACTCCGAAAGAAGAAAAAGTAAAATAAAAAATTAATAAATGGAATGGATTCAAATTAAAAAGCTTCTTCTCAGCAAAGAAAATAATTAATAAAGTGAGGAGAGAGCCTACTGATTGGGAGAAAATCTTTACCACATGCACCTCCAATAAAGCATTAATCTCTAGGATATTTAAAGAACTCAAAAAACTTAACACCAAAAAAACAAATAACCCAATTAATTAATGAGTTAACAAAATGAACAGAAAGTTCACAGAAGAAATATAATTGATCAACAAATATATGAAAATGTGTTCAACATCTCTAGCAATTAGAGAAATGCAAATCAAAACTACTCTAAGATTTCATCTCATTACAGTCAGAATAGTATTTATCAAGAATATAGGCAACAATAAATGATGGTGAGGATGTGGTGAAAAAGTTACACTCATACATTGCTGGTGGGACTGCAAATTGGTGCAACCACTATGGAAAGCAGTATGGAGATTCCTCAGAAAACTGGGAATGGAACCACCATTTGACCCAGCTATCTCACTTCTTGGTTTATACCCAAAGGACTTAAAATTAGCATGCTATAATGATGCAGCCACATCAATGTTATAGTAGCTCAATTCACAATTGCTAGACTATGGAACCAACTTCAGTGTTCCTCAGTAGATGAATGGATAAAGAAAATGGGTATATATACTCAATGGAATATTACCCATTGTCCTGGTCCGTAAATTAAAGAAGAGTAAAATTATGGAATTTACTGGCAAATTGTAGGAGTTGGAGAATATCATGCTAAGCGAAATAAGCCAATCTCACAAAACTGAAGGCCAAATTTTTCCTCTAATATGCGGATGCTAATTCACAATAAGGCGAGAGGGGGCACTAAGGGAGGAATAGCGTTGCCTTAGATTAGGTAGAGGGAAGTGATGGGAGGGAAGGAGGGGATGTGGGGATAGGAAAGATAGTAGAATGAAACAGACATTATTACTTATGTATATATTTGACACATACGATTATGCAACATGAGACATACGATTATGCAACATGTACTCAGAAAAATGAGAAATTATATCCCATCTATGTATGATATATCAAAGTGAATAAATGCATTCTACTATCATGTATAGCTAATTCAAAAAATATAAAAAAGAATTAATAAAATAATGTTGGCATAGTCTTTAATCTTATTAATGAGACATATATAATAAAGATTGTTGGTGTAATTCTGCAGACCTGCTTCTTCATCAGAGAGCAGCGCTCCACCCGACTCCAGGTTAATCCTCAAGATCTGCGTCCTTGAATCTTTTTTCTTCCAATCTCCCCTGGCCCCTTGCCAGAACCAGCTAGTTTTGCCGCGCTGGTCAAGGCCTGAAGGTTCCTTCTCTGCACCCATGAGGTTCAGCAGTTGCCCTCTCTGCATCCCCTGAGGCATCTCCAGACTGCCCTGCACCCTGAGCAGTGGCCTCAGTGTTGGTGACTGGCATATCCCTGTTCCAGCAGCAGCTGAGTGCCCTCCTAGGTAGCCCTGGAACCACCCTCAGCCTCAAGCACCAGGTCTCCAGCGCCCCCAGCTGCTTCTCTGGATCCCAGGAGGCCCCGCTGATGCACAGGTCTTGCTCCTGGCTGGGCTGCCGCCAGAGGTGAGGCCAATGACTACTGTGCTACCCCTCCCCGCGGTGCACAGCCACCTTCCTCACAGGCAGCTGTGACTGGTAGGGAGACAAGGAAACCCTGGCCTGCAGACCTTGCTCTGAGCTCCTTTCCACTGATAAATTTCTGGGAGGCACCAGTAGGCGAATTGCCCTGCAGCAGGACAAATCCAGGCTTGAGGGGAAGGAAACACACGGCAAAGCTGAGCCACCGCGGGCAGGAACCGTGAGGGAACCAGCCGGGCGCATCCCACAGCGCCTGGGGAGAATCAGCCAGAGTGGCGCGGCTGTCAGCAAGAGGTACCAGAATGTCACCGCCACTCGCGAAGCGACTTCATCCTCCTAGTCCGTAAACTGGGAACCCTGTGTTCCTAGTGACCCGACTGGGGGCTCACTGCCTCCCCTGAGTCAGCCCACGTGTCCAGTGGACACAGCCTGCAGACTCACTGATGACATCCTCAGGGGTCCCCTGACGTCTGCCTCCCTCTGGAGGGTCATGTCTCCACCCACCTCCGCGCTGAGCTGCACAGCGACACAGGCTCGCGCCCTGGCTGCCCCTTCCCTTCTCCAGGTAGCACATAGGTGAGGGCGCCCACCAGGGCTCAGACCGGCTTGGCACACCGCTCCTACGCTTTTCCCCATTCCTAGATTTCTGGACACCTCACCCTCATTCAGTCTTTTAATGTGACAACACTACTAATCATGTTTTGTGAAGTTGACACATTTGTACTACTGGTGTTTGCACACGGAGGCCACTGATTTCTTTCTTCTTTTCTCCCTCAAAGGGGACTGAGACCCTCCCTGCACCAGGCGAGTCTTGTGTGGCCTCTGCCACCTCAGTTACCTAGGGCTTTCCTACCGCAGGACCAGATCCATGATGTGAAACCCATGACTCCAAAAGCAGCGATGTCTTAGGTAAATATCACTTCATCTGCAACTAAGGACAGAGGCATGAGTATTCAACTATTTT